>NW_010307342.1:28979-84647 GCF_000700745.2 Antrostomus carolinensis
CATAAGCTCAAGTGGATTCACATACTGATTTGTGACTGTATTGTCACTGGCTGTTATCACCATTAATAGGTTTTCTTTCATGAAAAGAGGATCTTTTAGTGCCCACTGATTCATATGATTGTTTATTGATCTTGGAGTTATGATACTGACCTAAGTGTGGTTGATTGAAATATCAGAGTGGATGGCTTTTTTAACATTAAGCCAAGCATGAGGATAAAGCAGAATCTGGAAAAGGCTCTTGATGAACAACAGGAGATCTGAATCCTTCAGGACTGAGAACCAAGAAGGGCAAGACGGCATGTTCTGGGAAGTGCTAGTAGGAGAAACAGAAGCTGAGAATGTGAGAAGTATCATGTGGCTGGGAGAGAGATGCAAGGACACTTGAGGAGCAGCTAGCATTTACTGAGGGTTAGGAGCTACTCTTTAGCCTGTGTATGAGTTGTGCGTAGTAGAAACACAGTATGAGGCGTGGAGTACAAGCAATAAAAGACTGGCCAGTTTCCTATGGAAAAAGGAACACAGAGCCTCCATGAAGTTGAAACCCTTGGATCTTTAATCTGCTAAGAACTGAAATTTTGAGGAACTACAGGTGAGCAGCATCTTTGAATATTAGGCAGCAGGTAACTAAATACAAGTGAACAGAGGCCAAAAAAAAAAAGAAAGAACTTCATTGCTAGTATTGTAAAGAGTACTCTCAGAGACAAATTCTGCAATAAGCAGAGTCCTTCACTAAGCAGAGAAATCCCTAGAGCTGAAAACTGTTTAACTGTAACCACATGGGTCACAGGGTGAGGATGTCTGAGCCACGGACTGAACAGGAAGAGGAAGCAGGGTCTAAATACTGTTTTTACCACTAGTAGCCACAGTGACACTGCATATGTATTCTGCTAACTTTCAGGCTGAAATATTTAAATATTGTATGTCAAGACCTAAAAAAAGCTTGCAATCTAGTTAATATCTGTAAACTTAAATGGCTTGTCCAGATGGCTCCCTCATATAGGTGCTCTGTCTTTACATACTGTGCTGAATAAATGCTCATGTGTATGAACAAGGATAGGATAATTTCTCCTGCCAAACCAGGAACTGTGTGGTACAAACAGGATCTTTTCTTTTTCATTCTGTTGCTTTGAATTTCTCCCTTGTCTTAAAAAATGGCTCCTTATCTTTGTTTACCTTTTCTCTTTCATTTCCTGTCTCAATAATTGTTTTCATTCCCTTAGGAAAACCAGCAGCGTGCATCCGTATTTATCCATTTCCACAAACTAACTCATATTCTGGTTTTTCCTCTTAGTTTTGAGAGGAGAGAGGATCTGGTAACAAGCTTTTCCAGGCAGAGTTTGCCATCTCTTTTCTCTGTACACTGACACCTAATGGCAGACACATGTCTGAGAATTTTTTATTTTTTTTTTTTAAAGCCTTAGTTTGTTCTGAAACCCTCTGGACCATTGCCATCCAAAATGTTAGAACTGGTGGGTGTATTTTTGTGTGGCACTCGCTGTGTTAATCACATTCTGTATACAGTCTGAGAGGCTTTCCAGAAAAGGGGGTCCATAGAAGTGCTTAGCTTTCCTACTGCTAGTTATTCCATTATCAGACTTTTCATGAAATTTACAGTAGAGATGGCAATAAGTACTTTTTTTCCTGGTTTGCTGGAGAACTTTTTATTCTGGATTTTGATATACAGAGTATCAAGGACTACTGAACCTCCTTTAATTCATTATTCTGCAACTCACTTGTTTGTGCACAATCACCTACGTTGATATATGTGCCTCTATGAAATAATATATTGGTTTTTACTCTTCTGTACTGTTCTCCATCATTTCTTACTGGCAAGAGGCAGGGTGATGGGTGTGACAGGAAGAGTGCTGTCTTCTATATGGTAATTTACAGGAGTGCTATTTAGGGGGGTTTTTTGAGGGGAGAGGTGTATTTAAAATTAGATTCTGTTTTGTTATATTACAGGCCTGAATTCAGTCAGTAATGACCTCAGTAGTGCCTATTTTATTGTAATCCCTGCTTGCTGACTGCTGTTCCAAGAATAAAAATTTAAGCCAAAAGATTTAATGAAATCCTTTGGGATTAGTGCTCACTGGGCTGGGGAAATTGCATATCAACCTTTTCTCTGTACTCTAACCATACGGTTTGGTATTTGAATAGGAGGGTGTCCAAGAGAGACAACTCTGAGTTCATCAATAATTTACATTTTTGTTAGTTACTAACCTGGTATTTGGGACTCTGTTGCCATAGCAATCCATCTGGGCCTGAACGGATGGTGTTTTAAGTGGTGGTTGTATAGGGATTCACAGTGTGTACTTTAAATCCCTTCTAAACTAATCCTCAGATCTGTTCTGTGACTTATTTGAGGCTTCAACAAAATCAATGTTACTCACAGTAGAAAGTTTATGCTGGGCAAATTAAGCCCATAAAATATTAGAATATGCATATGATTAAGGACTGTAGAGTTCATAATGTATGCCAATTTCTGTTTCAATATGTGAAGCAATTAATAAATGCCCACAACTCCCTTTTTTTTTTTTTTTTCAAAATACGTTTAATTTGTTGCACATTATGCAACTAGAAATTATACAGACTCTCTACTGGTTATTAGCTAATTTAAACTTCATAATCGAATGCTAGCCTCATTTTCCCAGATGTCAGTTCTATGTTTTACAGGATGTCAGTCTATTTGTAATACTGTATAACGTCCACTTTCAATTAATCTGACTTTCTCTCTTTTAAATAATTCTAAAGCAGAGAATAAAATTTGAAATTCTAATTTTCATTTCCAACACTACTAGAGTTGGGTTTTGATGCTGCGCTGCTAAATTCAGTAGGCTAAATACCAGCTGCTTTTTGTTTGAAGTTTGATTTATATTTTCTCATTCTGCCACCCAAAATTTCAGAATGGTTTATTCAGAACCTCCCAGATGTGCCACATAAAGGGATGTCCTCAGGTTTGAAAGACGATCAACAAACTCCTCAGTAAACCTGGGTTAAGTTTCAGCTCTGTCAAACCCAAAACTTACCTAAACTGATTTCCAGAGCTTTTGCTTCATAAAAAGAATTTGTCCAGTTGTGCTCTCAAACTGTCACTAAACCATAATGACAATGTATTAGCAGCTCTTTATTACTTCAGAATATAGAGATTCACTTTGCAAAATTATTCCTCAGAGTTTGAAGGAAGAGAGAGAAAAATATTCAAATAACAGCCATATGCTCTGCTAATGAGTGTTTAGACCATAATGCTAAACAGACAAAAAGTATTTCTTTACAGAGGTTGTAAAAGATCACGTGGTTCTTCCTGGCTGTAAAAATTGTAACGGAATAAAGATGGTCTGAGAGAGATCCTGAGAAATCTGTAATTACCTGCAACTTCCCTTTTGTATATTACAGTTTACAGTGAAGCATGTAATAGAAGGGGCTCATTTTTGCCATGATTCTGTGATGCTAAAAATGTTCCGTGTCACCTGTAATAAATGTAAATACACTGTTTCTGTATGTGTTAAACAAGAGTTTCCTGAGAAAAAGTGCAAAGAATCCCTTCCTTGGAGTAGGGTTTAATTTCATGAGCAAAGATACGCGTGTATATTCGTAAATTCAGTGTGGCTGACTGAACTTGATTTTAGAGGTCCAGATCTTCTACCTCAGCTTAATGAGATTATTTCCATAATTGGCTACCACTAAAGGTAACTGGAAATAGAGAGCTTAGAATTAACTAAAAAAGGCTTTATTTTGATTGCTTTTGCATATCTTTATGACTAACTGAAATAAAAGTTGCAGATCATTTACATGATTACTTACCCTGAAATTACATGCCCTAAAGTATCTTCTGTAGATATCATTTGGAAAATATAGATTACGCTTCAAAAAGATATTACAAGATGTATTCAGGCATATCAAAATGTGTTTCTGTAGATATTTCCAGTGGTTTCATTAGGAAAAGTCTTCCCTTGCAAATATTATTGAAATTAAAATGGAGCCTTGGAAGATACTAGCAGTATGACAGATGCTATTTGTAGCTCTGGAAATATAGTTGTCACTGCAGGGGATCTCCTGCACTGAAGGCCCACAGGAGTCCATTACCAAGGGTGAATGGATTAATCTTCTAGCACATCTTATAAAAAATAGCTTGTGTTTAATATTAAGTGATAGAAACACAACTGAATTTCTTTGGTAATTTTTTGATTCTTTCTCTAGAAATGCAAATCTTTCCTGTTTATTTCTCTCTGTATATTTTAGCTCTGCAAATCCATGCAAAGAGAGCTGGTATTTAGTCTCCTTGATTATTATTGATTGATTTTTACTTACTTATTCCAGATCTGCATTATGTTTTTCATATGTTTTGGAAACTCCGTCTGTCAACTTCAAGGGAGCAGGCGGACTATCTCTGCACTTAATGAAGCACCACACGTACTCATGGGTTCGCTTAAATTTACTTCTCTAATCTAGCACATAACGTGTATTTCTTTTCAGTTATTTCCAATTAATACTCAAGTAAACATCTATCTTTCCTTTCCCTTTTCTGTCTTTGCAGCAGAAGGAAATAGTTAATCTTCTGAAAGGCTCAGTAATAATATGACACAGCTTGACATAGACAGCTTAGAGAAACAGGGGAGGATTGAGACAGTGTACCGCAGAGCAGGTGTGACGCCGGGTGTTAATTTTTCTAAGGCACTTGCAGCTACCTCTATTCAAAGGCAAGATGTACACAGAGACCTGAACCCTGGCTCTGAACCCCAGGAGAAGGTTGGGAGTAGAGCTTTTAATTGAAATGTGTCTCTAAGTGTGTCTGAATTTCAAATCCCTCAGTTTGAGAGGGCTTGAATGACAAGGAGAGGCAAAGTTTTGGTTGAACTCGTTCAAGAAGTATTTGGGTATGGTAGTTCAGATTAGGTCTGTCATGGCCTGTACCAGGACATTTTATACAGCCAGTAAGGAGCACCAAGCTGTGTAAGGTCTGCTAAGGCTATTGTCAGATGTAGTACAAATCTGGGAAAGTGAGTTGATGCCACAGCTGTGTTTTACACCAGCATCTGAATTATTCTAAACCCTTTCAGAATAAGGATTTCATGTCATTGTCCAGCTAACTTTGCATTGTTCAAGTGCTCCACAACTCCTCACTGAACATAACAAAATAGTCTGTTAGATAGAAGAACTAGTCCCTATAGTTCAAAAAAGTTTAAAACTTAATAATAACATAATATTGTATGCTTCAGACTCATGGACTATGGAGCCCTCAGCTACAAACAGCTATTTACAGCTATTACTTGTTACCTAACAGGTTTCTTCAGTAGACTGACAGGCAAGTGAGTGATTTCTGGGATAGCATAGATATTGACAGAATTATACAGAAGGCAGTATTATTTTTTTACTAAAAAAAAAGGGGGGGGGGGAGTAGATTTTTTTTAAAATTAGTCATGTTCTGAATCCTTTATTATTTGAGTAATGAAAGATAGTAGCCTAGTTAATTTAGAGTGAGGTGCTGGATGGAATTGTGATTTGCCTTTTTTAAAAGACCAGAGTAAGGGTTGATGTGATATAGTTTGAAAATTTTAGGTAAGAGCAGTTTCATTTTCCTCTGACAAAGTTGATGTAAAATTAAAAATATATTTACCTATCTTGGTAACTGTGCATTTGGCTCCCTTTTTTTACTGCATCAAAATAAGTCATCTTTGCATTGAAGTGCCTTCAGAGCTTGATCCTCCCTGCTCTTTCATGTCAATGTTGCCCTTATTCCAACCCTTATTGCCCATCAGTCCCAGTTTTTTCCCTTTTCTCATGTAACCTTTATTAATGAAATTGTTTAGTAAAAATCTGCAAAGCCAGTATGCTGTGTTCCTTCAAAACTCACCTTTGCTGTGATGCCTGTAAACTGCCCAAGAAAGGGTAAGCAGCTGGTGTGCTGTGATCAGTGCTTATTATGCTAATTATCTGCATGAAACAGTGGGAGTGAAGCATCAAACACCCCTGTGCAGCATGTCCCTCTCCTTCAGAAGCGGTGAAGTAGGCTGTTTCTGTCATTGGAGGGACACGTTTCTTCCTTAACTCCTCACCCTAATGGGGTAGTGCAGCCAAGATCTAATACAACATGAGAATTTAAATTTGACTAGAGGATTGCCAGCCTCACAGGTGTGAAAGCCCGTCACCTTCCCCGAACTGGGGACAGCTGCAGGTGCCCAGCTACAATTCAGGTGCGCAGAAATGAGTAGGAGATTTCAAAAGTGATTTGTCCTCTGAACCTGTGGATTTCCTCTCTTGGCTGCTATTGTAGTACCTAAGACTGGAAAATTTGCCTTTTAAGGAAAAGGAATGATGTGAATTTTCTCTTCTGGATGCTTTCACAAAGACTCAAGGCTTTACTTTGGAGTGAACAAAAACTAAATATGAAAATGGAAAACTCCTATAGCACAGATGAAGCTAGGTAATTTTCTTAATGTAGATCATAAATTGATATATTTGTTTTTCTTACAGAAACGTGGAGTCCTGAATAAACAAAGAGAAGAGAGTTAAGCGCACAGTCTGTATTGTGAACAGTAAGTGACCAGATTACATACTCTGAAGCTAAACACTATTTGTACTTCCTTTTTTTGTGTGTGTTTTTTCTTATTCACAGTTACTTTAAGAAGTGTAACAAATTAGTGCAGTGAGTATTTCTGCCTTTTATCCAACTCAGTTTCATTTCACAGGGGTAGATGTTTATTAATGCTACAATCATTTTAGGAAAGAGGCCTAGATGATCTACACAGTGTGTCTCCATTGGTGCCCATACTGGAAATATTGCTTTTTTCTTTTCAGTAAAAGCGAATTGTGATACTAGAAGGTACTAAGGTAAAAACAGTATTACACTAACATTTGCTCACACATTAAATTTTGCACTTAGGTTTATCAGCATAGTTAGATCATATTGGGCTGAGACATGAGTAAGAGAGTTTTATGGGGTTGTGTTAACCAATTAAATACCGACTAATTGTTCTGAACTGCCCTGGTCAGATCTGTGTTGTTCACTGCACAGTATGACCAATCACAATGCATGGCTGCACTGGCCTTTGATAATTACAGCTTTATAAAACATCAAGAAATTAAGACTGCTTGCTAAGACAAGGAAATGAGCTGTGGTTGTGTTATGGATGATATTATTGATGTTGTCCTTTGAAAAAAATCTCAAGCTGCTGGTGAAGTACTAGTCATGATACAGTAGAGAACAGACACTGCTTTTATTGCCAATCCTAAAGTAATATGCCCTGGGAAATGTAGCAGGGTATATGGTTGTACTGCGTTACTGGGTATTAAAAGGTGGCAATAGCCTTTTGAGAACCAAAGTGCGTGAATGTGTGTTAAGGCATTTCTATTAACAGTTCCAACAAAAGAGTTCCTCTATGCAAGGTGCTAATAGAGCCTGCCTTTTTGAAGTAGAAGATTGTGGACAGTAAGGGAGTAAGTACGTGCTCTTCAGCACTATTCTGCTTACAATATATACATTTGACAGTATATCATGCAGTAGAAATGAAGGAATTTTGTTATCATATATGAAATCTCTATTTGTTTAGCCAAACTGGCATATGGAGCAGACTAGCTTTGCATATAAATAAATCTTGAATATTTTTTGGCAAGCAGTGAAAATAAAACTCATGGTGGAAAAGAATTTATATAAACTTCAATAGCCAAAAAATGCCCAGTATCTCTCTGGGCAACCAAGTTCAATTATGGGTTTTAACGTTATATTTAATCAGACAACATGAAAAGAAGCCTTCAGAGGTCCCTTCCAACCTCAACCATTCTGTGATTCTGTGAAATGTGTGACATTTCACGGAAGCTGAGGGCAACATAATGCTTGTTTTAAAATCTGTATGTTTGTTTATACAATGTACTAAACTGTGCTACTGGTAGGCATTTTTTATATGTATAATGAATCAAACATACGTTCCAGAAGATCATTAGAAAAAGAATCAGTTTTAAAAAACTTCTCAATACTCTTAGTTATCTGTTCCTCTTGACTTTCCATTGCTGCTCTGTCAGTCATACTTTCCTTCCATTTTCTCTTCTTTACCCCTGTGACTCGTGTGGTTTATATTCCCTACATGCTATCATACCTCTCTCTTGTCTTTTACCTATACTGCTCCAACTTCATAGTTTCTCCTCACATCTTCCACAAAGGGCTGTCCTCTCTTCCTCTTGGCAGAGCTGCCTTGCAGAATGTTCCCGATCTTTGGCAGATTTTGAGCTTGCTATTTCTAGTATCAGATACTTTGCAGACCAAGGACATTATTGGTATTGATGGGTAATAATGCACAGAATAACGCCGTATGCCTATATCTAAGGAATTTGTGAAGGGTTGCAACGTACTGTGATACGAGTCAGATCTTGCAATTTTTGTTTGACATGTGGAAAGATATGGTGGAACTTTTGCAAGTCTTTATTTAACACATGGATTACCTTTAACCAAATCAATTATGCTTTTTCACTAGGTCTTAAGTTTTGGCAGCAGGTGACTGATAGTTACATGTATAAATATTAGCAATTCCAAGCAATTTGTATTACTCAATTGATATATGTATACAAAAAATCCAGGAGTTGTTATAGACCTGTTTGTAGAAATTAAATTTCACTACTGCAAACGATGGAAGTTTTTCTCCTCACTTGTGTTCCTGTGTTTAGTGATGAGAACTCGCAGACAGCTGTTTCAGAATAGCGAGAAAAAATTAATCAGCTATTATTGGTACTCCATCACATACAAATTCTCTCTCTCCTGTTGGTGGAACAGGTTGACAGAACCTTTTCATAATATCTATAATTTAATTTAATCAGTCATGGTATTACAATTATAAACTACAAATTATTTAACAATGGATATATAATTACAGAAATGAAACTGTACAGTGGTTATTTAACATTTGTAATGTGTGATTTATTTAACACTCTTTGGAATATAATAAAAAAATAAAATTACGTTTATCTTTCATCCATCATCAGTTAGGAGCAATGTTACCAGCTTGATCAGGCTATACATTCAGCCACGTAGGGAAGTTCATGCATGCTACCTTTGGGCCTGCTTAAAACACCCTTGTGAACTGTATGTTATTCATACACTAAGCAACCAGTTATTCTTCTGACACTAGGTTAAATTGTGGATCTTTGTTTTAAAATACTTTTTCTTTTCTCAACCTGAATTAAAACCTACAATTTAAAATATCCAGTGCTGAGAGGCAAAAATATTGGATTCCAGACACAGGAAGAAGATAAAATTAATATTGTTCTTACTAAGAACAGTAGAAAATAAACATCATAATGTCTGCTGTATTTTGTGAGTTTTAATTGTTCTCGTATTTGTTTTAAATGCAAGAGCCTTTGGCATTTAGCTTTGATACCGCAAAAGATTGCAGTCATCCTTTGTGGAGGAGGGAAAAAATCTTAAAATATGTGTTCCAAAAAAGGTGTCCATTGTCCTCACATAGTCAGCAGCAATCAAATTTCATCTGCCACATACTTTGATTTGTCTAATATTTTACATCTTTGGTCACTGCTGGTTAATAGCAGGTTTTTTTCATTATTCTTGTTTAATAAAGACAAGTTCAGGTAACATGACATAAATTAGGAGACTGCACAAACTAAGTGCTAATACAGGAGGATGATGGCCAAACCATGCTGTGCTGTGAGCAGATGAGGGGAGGCTTGGCTTGCTGAAAATTATTGTGTGGGCAGTTTGACTCCATTATATGTATAACAACTAAATTCATTTTAAACTTACCATTAGCTCATGTGCACGCAATGTTACTGTTGTTTACCCTAATATCTATTTTGAAAGCTACTGTGTTTTATATTTTACCATTTACCATATTACATCTAGAGGTATGTAACGGACCAGAAATGAAGTAGCTAAATGAAGAGTTCCTTGGTTTTGGAAGGGTGAGTTTTGTAAAGGTTGAATTTATGAGCCCTTGAAAAGAAATGAGCCTGTGGTTTCTGAATGTTCTCTACTAATCACAATAATCTTCCCTTACATTATAATTTCAGTCTTTCATTGCAATATAGTAATCTAAAAGCAGCATGAAAGTGCCCTCCTTCCTTGTGCTCCCAGGTTTTGTCATTGCCCGTTAAGATTCATGTGCATATACTGCAGGCTTGGATAAAATTGTTTATTTGAGTGTTCATACTACTTAAATTCTTCAGTGAGGTCTTCACCTAAATTAATTTCACTTATCTTTTTTTTTCTTTTTTTTCCCCCCCTCCCACAGTGGAAATATTAACTTCTGGTAAATTATGTAGTAACATTTGCATAGCGTAAAGGTGTAAAGTTTTTTTCATTTTGTCTCTGTTTTGGTTATCATGTTAAGACTGTTTGGCGTAGTATATTCTCTGTGACTCATATGCTTACAAAATTCTGTGCCTCAAAACCTAATTTTTTCTTTGTTTCATCGATCTTGTATTACAGACACAGCTTTGCATTTTTTAATGTGAGCTCTCTGTACTACTTTGAGGTATGCTAGTTATGCAACCTAATTTTGCAAAATGGCTCTGTGTTTGTACTTCCCTGGGGCTTCAGTTTAGTTGTCATCTATCATTTTAGCACTGTGATTGATTACTCTCTTCTATTTAATTTATCTGCTGCAGCTTCTCAGCTTTTTCTTTAATTGGTAAACATGTACTTTTCTAGACACATTTTCAGATGATGAGTTTTCCAAGTGCCCCTAGAAGTCATGTAATCATATTTTTGTCAGCTAGGAATTTAACCATTTAAGCCATTTAATGGTTTCAATAAATTATTGGCCGCTATTTTGTCTATTACTTGGAAGTTTTGCACTGTGTTTTTCATTTTTCAATGTTATTGTATATATTTATTCTGAAATATGAGTATATTTACCAACTGCTTCTCTGTTCACTGAAGAGCGGTAAGAGAAATGAACACCTTTTTTAAATATAGGTGCCAAATGGATGGGCTGATGCTTCTGCAGTACACTTTAACCACCTTTGCATATTAGGTTTCAAAAGCAAAATATTTATTAGCTTAATTTGCTCATTGGAATTTCACAAGCCACCCTCAGTCAGTAGGGTTAACATGTGCTTGTTTTCTTGTATACTGTGTTCCTGTACTGTAATTTGCTGGTTTTAAACATTAGATTGAATATCAACTTGGCTATGATTTTAAGTCATGCTCCTTCAGAATAGTATCAATTTTTCATTTAAAAAGGCGGGGGTTGAATTATGTTATACTGTGTATACATAGGGCAGCAATTCTATACAATTACTGAGGCAACTTTCAAGAAGCTGCTATCATGAACTGCTTCTATGATCCACATACCAAAGACATTTTAATGTCAAATTTTCTTTTCTCCATCAGTTTTTATTATGGCTCTGTAGTTTTGAATTGGGAGGTTGATAATTTGTTTCGATTTTTTTACTTTTAACTTACTGACTGTATTTAATGCTTGTGATTAAAATCTCTCAGTAAGAAGAATTATACTGTGTCATCATGATGCAGCTTTGCTGTCATTGGTAACTGCTATTGTAGTCCTGTCTCTAAATACGATCAAACAAAATGAATAGAAATCCGCAGTGTTGAGTGCTTTTTGGGGGCAGTTTGGTGTACTTTTTTTTTGTGAGAAGGAGCTTTAATTGGTACTGGACTTTTGTTTGTAATTCTTAATCTCTTTACACAATCCTCTCTTAAAGACTACCAGGTTAGCTTTGGATACGTATCTTAGTAATTCCTGGCAGGTGTATTTCAGCCCACATTTCGTTAGAGAATTGTAGATAGCCTGTTCTGTCACTGTTCTTGTAGTGACTTACACTTTGATTAGGAACTAAGAGGATAGACTTTCTTGTCAGCTCTGCTATTTCGCATTTATGGTACGTGAAGTTTAACTCATAACAAATAAGATATAAGTGATTACGTACATACGGGTTAATGTGACTCCTCAGTATCGAGTAGGTGATAACTAAGGAAATTATTTGGCAGTTTTGGATCCTTTCCAAATATAAGTTTATTCTTCAATGATGATTTCGTTTTTTTCCTTCCTTCCAAGTTTCACACTATAAATCTTATTTTGAAGAAACGTAGCCATCATATGTCACACTTTGGCAACTTTTCTTATGTGAATTAAACTCATTCAAATAAGTTTATTCAGAAATTAAAAAAAGATGGATCTTAGGCCTGTTTGCAGTTATGTCTTTAACTTACTGATATATTGACAGCATTTATCTCTGAAAATGCAAAGAGACTAGGAAATTCAGTTACTCACTTTCCTATGTAAACAAAAATGGTTTGTGATGCCATAACCAAAGATAGCACATAAAAATATATTTTATCATGTTAACTTGCTGTGTTTATATCAATATCTGAAGTGCACAGAAATGTGTACTGTCAATTTTTTCTTGCAATAAATAATTTTGAAAATAAAAAAAATAAAATTAAGTATATTTGGAAAAGCATGGTTCTTTGGATTAGGATTTGTGGGCAGAGAGGTGATATACTTTAGAAGAGCTAGAAATTAGGAGTGATTAGGGATGCTCTGGAATAGGTAAAATATATTAGCAGTGTGTCTGCAGTGTGCTTCTGCTGCTATACCTTCAGTTCTGTGCTGTGAGCTAAAGAGGCAAAGATGTGGTTTTGCTGTGAGAGGAGCCTCTGCACAAGGGCTCTTACAGGAATGTTGATTCATGTATTTCATACTCATGACTCTTGTAGCTGTGCTAAAAAATGCAACAGTGCATAGAACTGAAGGCACAGGCTTTTGAACATGGTGGTCATAAAGCACATAACATATAGGCCATGTTTCCAGTCTTGCAAATTAAAAAGCTTTAGTTAAGCTGTTAAAGATACTAAGATTGTGTTGTTTCCATGAGCCATGTATTTCGGAGTTTTTCTGATTACTGCCTGATTTCCATGACTGCTTCAGTCTCTCCAAAACCTCAACATTTAGAAGTGTATTTTTTTTAATTGAAAGGTGAGATTTTCATGCAGTCATGTGGATCCAGGAGCTAGAGCTTCCCAGAGTAACTCCCAAACATTTATTGCAAAGTCTGACAATACTGTGTAAAATGCATGGTAGCCTGGAGGTCTCTGCTAGTACTGTAGAGCACTACACTTTGATCTTTCACATAATAGGTCTCCCAATACCTTTTCATTTCTAACAGAAATAGTGCCCAGGCTGCTTTTATGCCATAAGCCTATTTCACTTATCCTTATAGTTGTGATGCCAAGTGAGAACATTTTTTTTAGCAAGAAGAATGAGAAAATAGAAATAAGATGTCATTTAGACTCTGCAACCTTAACCATTTTTTGGATTTTGCTCTTAGAAGTGTGTCTCAGTGTTTGAATCTTTAGTTTAAATGAAGTGCTTAACACCAACAGAGTTTATTTAAAGATCTAATTTTACTTCAGGAATAAAAATTATAAGAACTTTCAACTGCATTAAACCATTAGTTAATAAACCACTAGCTATTGAACTTTTAATAGTTTATCCTGCAGATAACAGTGATTCCTTTTGGAAAGTTATGGTCTATTGGGCAAATATGCATTTAGGGAGGTTTTAAAATGGAAATTACATCTCAACTTTATAATTATGTAGCTAGACATTTCTTAAGGAGAATAGAATGAGTAGCTTTTTATATATGAAGCCATATGCTCCTCAAAAAGGTCTAAAAGTTTGCAGTACACAGTTATGCTTATAATAAAGACTTGTTACATCTCAGTTACTGTATTGTCGTCATTTTTTTATTTTCTCTGGAATGTGACTATTTGCAGCCTCGGTGTCTGGAGCTATGACGTGTCAGTGCAGACACTCCAGCTGCACTCTAGGAAACCAGTCCACATGCCCAATCCCTGTGGACTCATTCCATATCCATTTAAAAAGAATGAAAGAATTTGAAACCTGACTTCCTTTAAAAAACAGTTGTTCAAAGAAAAGGTAGGTTATATATAACTTATATGAAGCTATTGCTAATGCACAAGTTTTGCAAGGCCTCTCTCTATTTCTTCTATTTTCACATATGTTTTAAAGACTGTTTCCTCCAAAAGTAATAGTGGTCATTTATATTAATAATCTGCTAAGTAGGCTCATTATATTAAATCACAACTAGAATTCTCCTTATACTAACTACCTTTGAAGTGGAACCAGTGGGTTTAAGCATGTAGAAAGTGATGTGATGTTATCCAACCCCATTGTGGATCACACACAATGGCTTGCACAGCTTTCTGGCATTCACAAGAGTGTGACAGCTGTACTTATGTGGGCTATCCTTCGTGGCTGATCAATAGTGAGACTTAATTTCCTTCAGTCTCTTTGTGGCAGTACTAGCAGGGATCACATTGTTAAGCTCTATCCTGAATTAGAGGGAAGTGTTTCTTGCACTTGTCAAGTGTTTTTGCTGTGATTGTTGGAAGTTCTTTTTTCATTAATGTGTATCTTGTGTCACATTTTCACTGTGCTATTCTGAAATAGCACAGGCATACTCTCTGCTGGGTCAAAAACTGGCTGGGTGGCTGGGCCCAGAGAGTGGTGGTAAATTGAGTTAAATCCAGCTGGAGGCCAGTCACAAGTGACATTGTCCAGGACTCAGTGTTGGGGCTAGTCATGTTTAATATCTTTATCAACAATCTGGATGAAGGGATCGAATGTACCATCAGTAAATTTGCAGGTGACAATAATCTGGGTGAAAGTGTTAATCTTCTTGAGATTAGGAAGGCTCTACAGAGTGACCTGGACAGGTTGGATCAATGGATGGCAACCAGCTGTATGAGGTTCAGCAAGGCCAAGTGCTGGGTCCTGCACTTGGGTCACAACAACCCCATGCAACGCTACAGACTTGAGGAACAGTGGCTGGAAAGCTGCCTGGCAGGAAAGTACCTGGGGGTGTTGGTTGACAGCTGGCTGAACATGAACCAGTAGTGTGCTCAGGTGGCCAAGAAGGCCAAGGGCATCCTGGCTTGTATCAGAAACAGTGTGACCAGCAGGATCAGGGAAGTCATCCTTCCCCTGTACTCAGCATTGATGAGGCTGCACCTTGAATACTGTGTCCAGTTTTGGGCCCCTCATTACAAGAAGGACATGGAGGTGCTGGGGCGTGTGCAGAGAAGGGCAACAAAGCTGGTGAAGGGCCTAGAGGAAAAGTCTTATGAGGAACGGCTGAGGCAACTGGGGTTGTTTAGTCTGGAGAAGAGGAGGCTGAGTGGAGACTTTATCACTGTCTACAACTACCTGAAAGGAGGTTGTAGCAAGGTGAGTCTTTGTCTTTTCTCCCAAGTAACTAGCGATAGAACAAGAGACAGTGGACTTAAGTTGTGCCAGGGGAGGTACAGATTGGATGTCAGAAAATACTTCTTCACTGAAAGGGTTAGCAGGCCCTGGAATGGGCTTCCTAGGGAGGGGGTTGAGTCACCATTGTAGAGGAGTTTAAAAGACGGGTAGATGGGGTGCTCAAAGATATGGTTTAGTAGTGGACAAGTATGGTTGGACTCGATGATCTCAAAGGTTTTTTTCCAACCAGGCAATTCTATGAAATGAACTTCACTTAACTAACTTTACTTTTCATTAATTTGGAGATCCTTTTTCCTGTTAAATTTTGCTTTACAACTTGAGGAGTGCTTATGTAGACCCAAAAGAAAGAAAGAAAAAAGAATTTTAAAAGAGGGAAAAAAAAAGAAAAGTCATGGAAGAAATCCAGGTATCTGATACTGAAATTTTCCAAGGATATGTTAGTGGACATAAGCAACTTGCTTAA
This sequence comes from Antrostomus carolinensis, assembly GCF_000700745.2. NCBI lineage: Eukaryota > Metazoa > Chordata > Aves > Caprimulgiformes > Caprimulgidae > Antrostomus > Antrostomus carolinensis. Next base: position 44,697 of record NW_010307342.1, read on the forward strand.
ACCCTCTTGAGTAGCTTTCCTTTTAAAACTGGATATGGTGGCACATAACTTTTCAAGGGGTTTGGAATTTACTCTTGTGGTGAAATTGATAGTATTGTTACTGGCATTAAAAAGAAAGAGCTGATACCATCCCAGTACTGCAAAGACCTTGCAGAACAACAGAATATGTACTGCTGTTACTTACCGTTATTCTTTCAGATGCTGAGACTATTCTGAATATTGATTTGTCCAGCAGTGCATACTCCTTAGAAGGTGCCAGTGTGTTGGTCTGTTTCCGTATGTTCATCTGTACATAATTATTTTTGATGTATGCTAAAAGAAACTGAGATTATATCTGTTGTTAAGTAACTATGACTTAAAATAGCTTGCTTGGTGCTTTCTAATCTTGAAAATACCTGTATAAGACTGTGAACAAATCCTACAAACATCAGAGTTTCTTGCTGCATTTTTTACCAATATAAACTCTTCCTGCCTCCCCTATTTGTCCGCGTGGGTAAAAACCAATAAATTTAAAAGCCTGAATAATGAGATGGGACTAGAGAAGAGGAAGGCTCTGGTATCATTATCCTAATCTGTTACATACTACTATGGCACCCAGCCCCATATTGTTTCTGATTCTCCTTTCTCCTTTAATTTTGTTTATATTCCCATGTTTCTCCCTTTGCCTACAGTCTTATTGGCAGCTCTATCTAAATCTTAGTTTTCTTTCTGGATCTACTTTAACCATACTGTTCTGGAAAAGATCCCTCATTCCCCAGTGTCACCTAGTTTGTTTTCTTGTAGTTTCCATTATCCCTGATCTTCTTCATAACAGTGCTTTCAAAAGGGTAACAAACAATAGGGTTAAAATATGGCTTCTTTTGCTCACATCTGCTGGAGTGCTCTAACTAGGTTGTGACTGACTTAAGCTGGGATCGTACCCATTTATGTGATCAGCAATGTATCCAGACAAAGTACTTGTTTTTATATGTACATTCCTTCCTCCTCATGCCCAGATATCTTACTGTCAGACTGTAGAACAACGAGGGAAGCAGGGGTTTGTACCTATTCACTCTTCTAAATGTTTTTTTCCTTGACATAAGCTGAGAGATCTTGGAACAGCTCTTTATCCAGCTCAACAAACTGTCTTTGTAGCTTTGCTTCTATATTTTTCTTCCTTTTCTATGTATTATGGGCATGGGTCTCTAAGGTTACATTGCTTCAGGTAGAACACGCTAAATTTGCTTATAGGTGATACATGAATACATTATCTCTACGCATTTTGTTGATTGTTAGACCCTTAGCTTTAGCACGTAGTGCTTTCTCCAGATTATCTGCCTATAGCACACTATGTCTGATCTGTTTGAAGAACTTCTGTTTTCTGCTGATTAGATATTTTATTAAGAGCTCCAAAAAAACACCATGTTTGTGTTTCTTCCTTTTTGCATGCATGTGTGCATGCTCTCTCACTTCCATTCTCCGTATCTCTCTTGCTTTTTTCCTCTGTTTTGCTGGAACATTATGTCCTCAGTTGTCAAATAGCTTTCTCTCAGCTGAAATTCCAACGCTAAATTGAAATAAATCAACTAGAAGCTCAGGAAAATGATCCATTTTTACAGTGACACTGAATTTTACGAGTCTTAAATGAAGAAAAGTGTATTATTAAAATTACAGTATTGAGCTTGTGAAAAGGAGTCTCTGAGATTTAGCATATAAAACCAGAAAAGTTATTGTAAGATTATGAAACCATGAGGGGATTGTTTGAATGATCTACTTGTTTCTACAGACTAAATAAAGCTCTGTTTTATTAATCCTAATTGTCCTTTTATTTGTTGTAATATATTATATCAGGTTTACAGTATCTCTTCAACATTAGCTTTCTGGGAACACCACCACCAAAGTGCAACTATCAGTCTGCTGAGTGATACAGATACAACGCTGAAAACAAATATGGATAATTAAACAAATCGTTATTTTTCAGAAACAGCACATCCGTTTCTGTGCAGTATCAATAGGAAATTTTAAAAGATGTGTAAAGGGTTCAATAAACTGTTTAACAATCTGTGTTTACTAACTAATAAACTGGTCTTGAACTGCATGGTACAAGGAAAGCAGTTAACACTAGAACTGTATGACAGTTGTGAATCATTGCTGCTTCAAAACATCATGATTATGAGGACACATTTAAGCCTTCTCTAAGGATTCTCTATAAAGTTGATGATTGAAATATGAGTAAAGGCATTTTTATAGTGTTCAACATTGCTGTGTTGCCAAACCTAATGTGTGGCTGTAGGGAGGTGAATCAGCATACAGTACACCTGTCCCTGTTTAGCCTTGCCTATTCCTAGACATATATTCTGGTTACTAAAATGTTACTTTGTCAGGTTTTCAGCTCAGAAGTACAATATAAGTGCTGTCACAACTTCTTTAGCAGCAAGTTGTGACAGAGTAGTTGGACAGTTCATTTAACAATTTGAAATTCACAGATGTAGAATGACCAGAGCTGTGTCAGTTGATTTTACACTATGGTACAACCTGAATTATGGAAGTTAGCTAAAACTGGAGATTTAGTAATACTTTTCAGGAGATTTTCATAACATTTATAGGTAAGCTTTTTTAAAGTTAATTGAAGTGTAGCTAGTACTTCTCATGGGAATAAGCAAAAAGAGCAGGTGAACTCTTAGTTCCAGTCACAATTTTAGATGTCACAAACAATCAAACACCTGACTGATACCGAGGAAAAAACCCACCAAAATTAAGAGAATGGGAGATGTCAGGATGTTTCTAAACAGATACATTCATCAGCTGTCACAGTGCTGACTTTTTAAGTTCAGTTATGTCTGGACTTGGGTGTTGTGCCAGTAGAAAGAAAGATTTGCTTATTTGTTTTCAGGGGCCTAGGATTTTTTTTAGACCACTTGTAGAAATAGTTATACTCAGAAAATATAGTGCTCTGTACTGGATAGAAAAGAAAGAATTAGGGACTTGCAGTGATAGTACAGAAGAGGAAGGACAAAAGATCACAGTTATTTAGATTTAAAAGGGATTTCCATAGTAACTGCATTCATTTAAGATACTTAATACATGTCTTGTTACCTCTTACTTCTCTGATTGGGTGAAATTTATTTGATCACCTAGAATTTGATGTGACTCGTACTATGAATTTACCTCAGAAAGAGTGAGAGTGAGATTATGATTATTTAAGAAATAAGGGTGAGCAAGGTGAAATAAGGGTGATGTTCTTTGGTAAATATGAGGTAATAGCAGGTCATGTAAGAAAAGAAGAAGCCCAAGAATTACATTCTGAATGCTGAATATTTATTTATTTCAGGCCGGATATTTATTTATTTACATGTGAAAGATGGAAAAAAGGTGTCATGGAAGTGATATTTGTTACAGGTATGTTAGCTCTATTTGGTAAACAGGAGCAATGGCAACTTAGAGCTAGAAGAATGAAGGTGCAGATTTTGTCAAAACACTGGTAAGCTCCTCTAGATAACGTCATGAAAAATTACCAGTAGTTGTTTTTCTCTTCTTGTTGCCTTGACCTCCAATATGTTTTCTGTAGAACTTCTGTCATTTTCACCCAAAATATGAGTAGCCATTTAGAAAGCTTAACATTTTTCTTCTAGATTGTGCCTGGTTAAAAAAAGTAGAAATATTTGGCAGTGACAAATGGTGTCTGATCTGTAGGCAACAGTTCTTGTACTCTGAAATGATGTAGAATGCTGTCTCAGATGTTTTCACAGTTAGTTGTCTGTGGTTTATATTGATGTTTGTTCACAGATTAAATGGTTTCAAGTGTGTTTTAGATGTATAGTTTTTGAACACCATTAATGAACAATTGTAATTCAGTTGAGGTTTTGGGAAGCTAATAATGGTACATACACATCATTCAATTTCTGTACCTTTATGGGGAGCATGCTGCAGCAGATTATGTAAGAGACTGGATTATGTGTTAGGATTTGACTGTCGATTTATTTTGTACAAATATCTCTTCCTTGATAAGCACAATCTTGTATCTCTTTTAAGGTTTTTTGACAAGAGCTTATCCACAGTTTGGTTGCCTTGTCATTTTCTGATGCTATTGGGGCAGTGATGCTTCTCTGCTCGGTGAAGTTTACTGACGCGTCATTTTATTTTCCCTCTGGAACAATGAGTTACAATACAAGACTTCCCTCAAAAGAAACCTGAAGTAAGTTTTGTTACTTTGCTTTTGGATGGAGTTCATATGTCTCATCACCGTGTGATAGGATCACCAATAAAATACTGTACAGTCCATAGAAAATTCGCAAGAACTTAGATAGTTACTGTAAACTTAACATGTACTCTGCTTTGATTCTCTTACCTTCCTTGGTCATCTATACCCAGTGCCTTATTAACTCATATGAACAAGGTAGTCTTCACACTAGCAGTTCTAAAAGATGATCAGTTACAATCCTGTACAGAAATGGCAGTGCTTTGAGTCATGCTCAGCTATACTTCTTTTTTATGGAGGAAAGTCTGGCAGATGCCCTGCCAATAAAACACTGGGGGATCTGTGGCAAAGGAGTGATCCTACACAGGATATATGTGTTGGTACAGCTCACAGTCTGCAGAAATGTCCACTGGAAAAATGATGGCTGACTGATATGGGTAAGTTTTGTGAGGGAAGACTGAAATTCTCTTCCCTTTTCACAGAACTCTTATTTAATTTTCCAAGAGAAGAAGTTTCTCTCTTTCAGTGGTGAATAAAGGACATTTCTACTGTAGTTAAGCATTGTGCTAGGTAGGATGTGACTTCTGGCTAGGCATACCTTGCTAAGAAAGAAGATGAGTCAATTCTAGGGGATCTTACTCTCTTCTATAATGAAATGTGGTGTTTTCCTCCTTGGTTGTTTTGGCATTTTTGCTATTTATTTATGCTTGATATTACAGTATTCTTGGTGTTGCGCATCTTACTATGTATGTTCTTTACATTTAGTGTTTTATTCTATGGGGTTTTATTGCATTTTTGCCAGTGCAGATGGCTACTAAATATTTGTTAGTGTCTGTTGTCTATACCTTATGAGCCTTGAAACTTTAGACCTTGAAAATAGCTTCAAGAATTTTTATGACCATTGTATGTTCTAGAAGACCCTGTACTTTAAGTTGGTTTTCTGTTTCTCAGTCTCCACTATAAGATGGACATTTGCCAAAGCTGTCACTTCCAGAGCAGGAAGTCAGATAACATCTTGTAGTCTACTTGTGTTCAGTCATGCACTCTTCTCCCACTTATGCAATTTGACTTTATGCCTGGTTATGAAATCTCAGTGTTTTCTTTAGTGCTTACAGTGAATAACACTTGTTATCAGGACAAGCAATCAGTTCACCACCAGATTACAGTAATGCTACTTTTTAAACTAGCAGCCAAGTGTTACTTAAGGAGAGCCCGTTAGATGGCCCTTCCCCAGAGACTGAGCCTATCCGATTCAAAGCACTATGTGATGCCTTTGAAATATAGTTACTAAAATGCCACCCATTTATTCCAGTAGAACTGTCAAGACAGAGAGGTAAATTTTTTAGCTTATTGATTAAAGATGTGTATCTGATGTAAGCTAGCAAAAGGAGTTACTCAGTTTAGTTGACCATTCTGTCAGTTGCTGGTTATTAGTAAATACTTGGTTTCTTTAAACTTGATTTATGTAATTCGGTGATTTAGATATTTATCATTATCAGTTTATTTCCATGTCTTTTACCATGATATCTACTTGGACTTTCCAGGTCACAGTGCAGCTTAAACAAAATTTTTGAAGGAATACAGAGTGGCTCAGACATGGATATGTGAAACTTTGAATTTTGTCCCAAGATGATGTTTTAGCTACTGACTATGAGAATAAAGAAAAATTGCATTTCCATACAGAATAGTTAAATTCTGTAGTCTTCTGCAAGTGACAGTTGAAAAGGTGTGGTTTTATTTTTTAAATTTATACCTCTCTTTTTAAAAGTCTGTTTGCTGTAGGGCATGTTCCTGGTCTCCTGAAACTTCAGTACATAAAAAGGAGTGAGAAATGGTCTTTAATAGAATTGGGAATAATATGTAATAGCCATATATCAAAAGTCACTGTATAGTACATTTGTTTTCTGGACTGTGTATAATTATCCCAATTTCAGTGGGGGTAACAAGCAGCTGTGAAAATGATCAATAATTATTTCCTACACTGTTATTTTCTGTTCCACAGTAAAAGTTAAATTCATTCTTTATACCCAAATTAATATTTTATGTCAAAGCTTGAGGAACAAAGGACTTTGAGGGGGAATAGATGAAGTTTATATGTATAATTGAAAGCTATACTGAAAAGGACATTTTGGTTAATGCCAGTTCCCATGGTTACTTGCAAATAATTATACTGTTTTAAAAACACAAAACTTTTTTTGCAGTCTTACTTCCAGGCAGATAAGTGTCCGGCAGTTAGTTATAATTAGCTGTGTAAGAAGTAAATTATCAGCCTGGATCTTTGAAATTCATCTTAGCCTACATATTTTACACCTGTGCATGTCGCATTTTTATTGGCTTCACTGAGATTAGATTTACAGGTTAGGCAATTCTGTCTGGTTTGAATAATCTTAATCAGGTCATTATCATAGTTTATTCTTACCTCCACAAGTTGAAAGCCTTTAGAGAAACAGTTACTGTTTTCTAAAACAGCATCTATTTTACATTTAAGAGTTTTGCTCTTTTCTCTTAGGGCCTTTTTTTATTGTGTACCTCATTTCATTAAAATGGTTCGGATCATGGAAACCACAATGATGAAAATACAGCCTGCCATGAAGGCTGGTCATAAGAGACCACTGTTCTCTTTTGCTTCATTAATAACAAATGTAAGTTTACCATATTAATAATAGTAGTAATATGATTATTATATATGTAATACCATATTAGCATGATGTGGAAAAGAAACAGATTAGATTCAACTGCCCAGGTTTTTCTAAATTAAACAAAACTCTGCCTCTGTTTTGTTTGCATAGCTGTCCTACATTGCCTGCCTTGGAACTGCACAGTATGTGTCATTGCAGAATTAAGGAAGCGCAACAGATAGCTTAAAACGTACATTGATCAAAATTATGAACTGTTCTGAAAAGATTTTGAGTCTTGTGTATGAAGCATTTTCAGATAATTATTTCTGTTTAGATATGTGTGAATTTTTTAATGTTTGCAGCTTTATTTTTATGATTTGTCAGAAATAAGTATAACAAGATCTGTAATTTTGTATCAGCCCTACTGGTTTCCTGTTTGTCTGTCTTGTCATTTTTTCAGCAAGGCATTTTGGTATTGAGACAATAAATCACTATTTTTGTAATTAATATCTGTGATAAAATATTCTATTTAAGTATTTTATATAATTTTATTTTTAAAATATGATAAGCACTCAGTTTATAATTAGATGAACTGCTCTTTTCTCTTTCAATGTAAACACAGAGATCTGGGATACAGTAATTCTTCACGTAGCTGTCTGATTATTTTATTTTCTGATTCAAAATCTTGGTCTCAAACTTTCTTGTTACTGTGAGTTGTGTTGATGTTTTTAGAATGAGAATAAACCATAAAACAATGAGAATGAGGAAATACTACTTGGTCACCGTACTTGTTCCAGATTTTGCACACTGAGAAGGGAGTTGGTATCAGCAGGTATCTCTGGCAAAGGAAGCAAGAGAAACAATTTGATTGACTCTGAAACCATGGAATCACATAATCATTCAGGTTGGAAGGGGCCATGAGAGGTCTCCCAGCCTGGCCTCCTGCTCAAAACACTGAGGTTTAGACCATGTTGCTCAGCACTTTCTCCAGGCAAGTCTTGAAAACCTCTGAGGATAGAGTTTCTGCAACCTCCCTAGGCAACCTGTACCAGTGCTTTATTTGTGGAAACATTTTTCCTCACATTCAGTTAGAACTTCCAAGTTTCAGTTTATGATCATTGTCTCTTGTTCTCCCACAGAGCACTTAATGTACAAATAAAAGTCATTACGATCCATAAATGCAACTTACTTAAATTACTATTACATGCAATAGCAATAACAAAAGTCTGCCATGTTTTGTTTTGACCTGAATACATATACAAAATATATAAATTAAAGTGTATAATGTATAAAATTAAAAACAGCTTTTAAGACAAAATGCAGAAATTTTGTCAATATAAAACTTTCAAGAATGATATTTTAATTCTAAATTTTCCTTACTTAATTTTCAGATCTTTTTATCTTAGAGCAGTTTCATAAAGGTCAATATAATTTCATAAACACATGTTTTTTTCCTCTGCAGTAGAAGAGCTTCCTGACTAAAATGTGCACAAACACATTCTCAGAAAGACACTCTTACAGCTACTCAGAGCTGCTGCTTTTTGAGAGCACATCTGGGCTGTATTATGAAAAATATATTTGGAATTGCCATTCAAGCAAAATGAAAGTTCTTTATCACCAGTAGATCCTTTATCACTCTGGAAAGCTTCCATTCTGAAACACTGGAAAAACAGATGTTAAGCACGTCTGTATTTTCGTCATATTAATGAACTTCAAAGGGGATTATAAGCTTTGCTGTCTTGTCAGTTCTTCAAGTAGGAGATAATAAGAGTGACCACAGAGCTATGTAGAGTCAGTTCCAGGGGGAAAATGTGTCATCCTCTCTGTCAAAAGTCATCAGTTGTCTTATGTTTTTGTTACTAGAAGTAGTTAGATTCTTAATAAGTCGTAAATTAAAAAAGCTGGATAAGGCAGCTTCCTCTAAAAAACAAAACAAAACAAACTGCCACCACTTTCCTTATTCTACTTTTATTTTTCTCCATAATTCTGCTCCTTTTTACACCAAATTTCCATTGAAGAATCACTCTTACCTTAATTCTATGATCAGTATTTTCTCCTTCCATCCTATCTTGGTTCCAGTTTATTATTGCTACTTCCCCTTCTCCAGTCATGTTTCAGCCGAAACATGAGCATAGGGGCTTTTACCCATTTTTCCCCTAAAGATATTGTGATCTTGAGTTTTCTTGAGCATAAGAATTAACTTGCAGACTCCCACAGAGCTGACTCAGAAAAATCTAATTGTCTGGAGTGCTGGAACAGCCAATCCCAGTTTGGGTATATGAAATTGTATGATACACTACCATGGGCAACAGAAACGTGCTCCAGAATCCTCTGTGCGTTGATTGGCATCTACTTGTCCAATCTTAAGCTGCAGTGAAAATGAGCTTGCCACCTCAGTTTCCTTGTAAATGCTACTGCATGTTTAAAAGCACGGGCTTTGTTCAGCTAACCAGTAGCTCTGTTGTAAATGCTTATTGTCTGTTCTGTACATCATGTGTTCCTGTTTTTTACCTTGGAAAGAAGAGTATCTCACTGTGGTTGGTTTTCCCTGCATTTTTCAATGGATTGTAACTCTTGCTTCTTTGCGTGTATCACAAAAGCTCAAGGAAGGTAGAAACCCTCTTTTTCAACCACCACTTCAACAAGTAAAGGCATTCAAAATCTGCAGACTAAGGCCAGTTCCGTTTCAAAAGAAACACAATATTCTTTGATAAAGTGTCCATGATTTGATTTGGAGTTATTTGGATTGAAGTTATACTTGGACAAATTGTTTAAAATGAGCTAACAGGTTACAAATCAATACATTTTTAATGGCTTGAAAAAAATAGCCTTCAGCTTATTATTCATATGTCTGAATAAATGGAATAATGATCTGATGCAGTGACTGCTCCAGGTCAGGAAACATGTGGAGCAGTCTCAAAAAAAACCTGAATACATGAATTCAGTATTGTCTAAAAATAATGCAAGTGAATTCTATGTTGTCATAACTTATTTCATTCTGAATTGTTGTTATTCTTCATATATTAATAGTAACAACTATGAAAAAGCCACCAGTGCAAGTAAGATTTTTTTTTTATTATTTTTTTTTTTTTTTTTTTTTTTTTGCAAAATACTCTTTGTGTTGCTATTTTTTAAAATAATCATCATGAATTCTGCAATGACATTAGAAACAGGAGACCCTGGGCCTGGATCTAACATGTTATAACAGACTGCATTATCAAGTAATGTTCTATAGATGATTCAAAGTATTATCATTATAAATAGTGCTTTCATCATATTATAGTATTTCATTATTCATTATGTATCCAACAAGTAGTCTCAATGAAAACAGTGTTTTTAACATAGGAAACAAACACATATTCAGTCTGAGTGGGGTGGGGGGTGCGGAACAGTGTTCAGATACTTACACTTGTCCTTGGAAAAAAGTTTAAATTTGGATTTTTATTGTGGTTGTGAACCAAATGTACTCTTTTTCCCAGTGAGATGTATTCATAAATAGTGTCTGAAGTGAGTGTGGAGGGAGAGACAGAGAGAGGAGTTTTTGCATGGTTTTTTTTCTGCACATGAAAATATGTATGTGTATATTAAATTATGCATATATATCTTTACATTTGTGTATATTGATATGTGTAGGTTCATGTCTGTCAGAATGAACACTTTTGACATTAGAACTCCAAAATAATAAGTTGTAACTATGCAGTGGTGAAAATACTAGAAGTTCTTAGTATTTAATGGCCAAAAGCCAAAGTCTGTAGTGGAGATAACTTATCATGAAAAAGCCTCTAACAGATTTTTCATGTATTTTTCACACAATTAATTTAATCTCATCATAATGTGGTATAATTGTAGATGTATTGTAGATACTTGCACACATGAGTAGACTACAAACGGTACAGTTTTTAAATAAAGAATTTGAAAATAGGAATTGTTAGTAATAAACAAGCCTTTCCATTGGCTTCAGCATATGCAATTTTGGTTGCGTGATTGTATCCTAAAGTAACTGAGGCGGAGGGTTCCAGAATAAAAGCAAAACACAGAATGCTCACGGAAACAGCAGATACTCAAGACTTTTGTTTCATTCTCATTGTTTAGTGGTATATTTACATGTGCTATTTGAATCTTTCTCTGAAGACAGGATCATTATTTTTTTCCGTGGACTTTTCTGTGACACTGAACATTATTCTCTAGTAAGGGTAACGGTACAGTACTTCGATACTAAGAAACTTGCAGCACCCATGTGAAAAGAGGGAAAGGTTTTAGTTCAGTTTTATAAATGGGTCAGTAAGGCACATAATGCACAAGAGTGTCCATTCATTTTGTGTGTCCGATGAGCACAAGACCTTTAACATCTTGATTCTTTCAGAATCCTACATTTTTTTGTAGCATACAATACATTAAAAGCCTCCCTTGGAGGGACTTAAAACTGGAAGGAGTCAGGACACACTGTTAGGTTTCACAATTATTTGTGGAGAGCAGAGAAGTACTGAGAAGCTGAGTTCAAAGACAGATACTGGTGGGGCAGTGCTTCTATATGGCATTGCTCTTTGCTTACGTTTCCACAACTGCTGATGCTTTTCTCTGGATTTCTTATGCCTATAAAAGTTCTTGTCTTCTCCACACACACAGTCTTCCCTGACCTCTTCATGCTCGCTTGCCACATCCTTGTGTGCTCTTCTCCAGTCTCTATCCACCTGTCTGCCCCTTCATGCTTCTGTCCCAGTCCCTTCCTGCCTTCTGGTTCTTCTTTCCCTTCTCTGGCTCACCTTCCTTCCCAGGCTGTTGAACTGCCGATGTCCATTTGCACTGCCTCCACTTTCCATCCCTCCTCCCTATCCCGTTTTTTTGCCCAGTGTTGGTCCTAGGGCGTACAAACATACACACTCTGACTAGCCGACCCCTTAGAAGGTGATTCTTGTCTTCATCTGTTCCTTTCTTTCTGATTCAAAGCCAATCAAGTCTCTGTCTTTCGTGCTTTTTCATACTATCTGGTTGCCTGTAAAGCTTCATAGAGAAAAAATTATTCTTTTATTCCTGTATGTAGCACTGTGGCAATATTCCTAAAATATTTCTCCTCCTTTGCAGTAGAAATCCTTGGTCCTTCCAGTTCTCAGCTGGTACAAGTGGATTGCAGATGGAAATTTGGTGATTCGGATGTAGCTGCTGATCTTTAGTCTGTACCGCAAATAGAGGAACTGAGGTTTTTTTTCTGAAGGCCCGTGATTAGACAAATTTAGACACTTCACCAAAATTAACATGTTTCTGGTGCCAGGGTGAACCTTTTACCAGACTGAAAGCAGGTGGGAAAGTAGGACTTCTTCTTGAAAGATTTGTGAGATTTTTTTTTTTTTTTTTTTCAAAAAATGTCCTTTTTTTTTTTTTCCCTTAGTTTTGTATTTTTAATCAATCTGAGGAAGATACGCAGTGTGGGAATTACAATAGCCAACAGATTTGGCACAGTAAACAGACTCACAAAATCAGAAGTACTGACAGCTGTTAAGAATAAGCCTGAGGTTGTTGCCTATAACAGTGTTTAAAATAGTTTATTGGATGTTTCTCTATATGACAAAATTCATAAGCTGTGGATTAAAGATAGACATCTTTTACAGTAAATGACTGAATTTACTTCTTATTTAAAATCAGTATATAAATCATACTCATTAAGCTGGAGGACAAAACAAGAAAAAAATCAATTATAGGATCTAACAGAGCATTGTGTTGAGATATAAATGAATACCATGAAAGGATAAGCAAAGTATTTGTTGGATTTCAAATAAGTGGCAGTTTACTTCTATTGAAGAACTTAAGCCTGTTTTCATAAACTCATTTAATATTGTGCCATCTTCCCTTCTCAAGAAATCTGGTTCGTATGTGTTTACAGCAAGCTGTTTTGCTGTTTTGATTGTCAGAACCTTGGAAAATATCAAGGTCAAATATAGAATTGCAAATTAATGCAAAAATGCATTTAATATACTGATAGATGATCTACTCATATGTTCCTATTTTTATATTTATAATTTTTTAATTGTAAAATAGAGGAGTGAATTTAATGAGCTGAAAATGATGGCTTACTGCTGTTAGAGTTGGAACACTTTGCTTGGGTGATAGGCAGGTTTTCTCACAGAACTCTACCAATATAATTCAGTCCAGAACTGGGAAAAAAATTACCAACCAAACTAATATTTAACACTCCTAGTCCGGTATTGGCTCAACAAGTGATACCATTCACTGAGCATCATAGGAGTATTGTAGAAAAGGAAGAGAGCAAGTGAATAGTAAGTTAATACAAGTCATAAGACTGACTAGTGGGTATTTTGGTTAGTCTGAAGTTAGAAAGTTTTGTGGGTTTTGTTTTGTTTTGTTTTGTTTTTTTAATGGTAGATACCAGGTCTAACAACTTTCTCTATTCTATGAAAAAACTTCTTTTTCCTCTTTATTTTCCAAATATTCTCTTGAAATGTCACCATTCTGTAGAAGCGTGTTGCAGAAGACACTGTGTTGGCTTCTTACACCCACACACACACAGTGTATTTTAAGGTGTTTCAGTTAAGAATGTCTTTTCTATTGAGGTAAAAGTGTTTAGTCCGTGTGTATGAGTTTTTCTCCTTTCCATATTTGAAGATATAAGTTAAATAAAATGTGTAGTTAATTATTTGGTGTCTCTAGGAGATCCTATTATGGTGTCTTTCTGTATAAAAATCATAGATTATGAATCTATGGTAGTACCAAGCTATTTTCCTTTGTTAATTTTTAAACATAAAACCACAATATTGATTAGAAAGTAACTTGAAATATGTTATCCTACAGTGGCAATTGAGTTGAAGGCTTGGACAGTATAATGTCAAAAGAGATGTGTAAGTAAATGTAAACAGACATGAGCTTGAGATTGATTTAGCAAAAATTATTTTTGGAACATACTGACTTTAAATCCTTCCAGCAGTACAAAGGCTGGATCTGGGATGGTGGGAAGTGACAAAACTGCTGATCCATGTATTACAGAACAGTGGGAGGTTAGAAGTTAAGAGGCTCGATGTCAGGCTTTGGACAAAGCTGACAACATTTTGCTCCTTGTATTAGTCCCTCCTTCTCTCTTTTGTACTCTAATTCCTGGAGAAAAAAAAAAATACTGTGATTTGTTTGACTTGTCAAAAGAATTGTCATAAATTAAAACCTACAACTCTGGTTTAGCAATTTGCCATGGTGATCTTAGGTTATCTTTGATTGTGGGCTCTGTAACTAAGGAAGATGAACAGCTCCATGAAATTCTAAAGAGTTAATCAGTGCAGTGCTTTCGTTTTCACCTTATCTTTTAATGTAAACCCTACATCCTGGTTGCCATATGTGACAGTGAAGCTGGGAGGGAGAACTGTGTGAGAGCGTCCTCGTAGTGACTGTCTGAAAGTACGGACTGTCCCCAGCCAGCAGACAGAATGAGGCTGGGCTGTCAGTCAGGATACAAGTTAGGGACAGGATAATTTCAGACAAAATGGAGAACAAAATCATTTTGGCACAGGTCAGATGTCTTTTTCTGCTTCTCCCACAAATAATACATTATTTCAATTTCTGGGCACACCTTGTGGTCTTATCCCTCTCCTTCTCTCTTTCCTGCTACTCCCTTCTCCCACATAGCCTTTCATACAATTTCAATAGGGAAAGCTTTACAACAGAAATAATCTTATCCTACCATGAACTTAAACAGTTGTGGAGGAAGCACCTAGTCTGTGCTTGCCTGTAGCTGGATGAATTTTACCAAAAGACCTGTCTCCAGAAATACTGTGAGCCTCTGGTCTCTGTCATCAACCAAGGTAGACAGCAGTAGCGAGAGCAGTTTAAGCCTTTCTCTCTTGGATTTGCTCTGAAGTGATATATGAGAACTTGCACATTGTCACTATCCTCACATAATAACAGAGACATTATAACTTTTAAAGTTCAACCATTATTTCTCAAAGGACCACAGAAGCTCCTGCAGCAATTTGTTGATGTGCTGGTTCAGAAGGAGCTCAGTCTCTGCCGGGAGCAGTAGGGCTGTGGTCTCCTGCTGACCTGCCCTTCCTGGCTGGGCGAAACGATGTTTAATGGCTGAGGCCAAGCAGTTTGGCATGAGGAGGGACAGTGGCTCTGGGCTGAAGCCCTGGTCAGACATCCACTGCCTCCATTCTCCTCCACTGACTCCAATAGAAAGACAATGTTAAAACAAGGTATGGAAATCAAACTGTGGAACTGTTACTGTAGCCCAAGAAGAGAAGTACTTTTGTTGAAAAGAAACCAGAGTGGTTTGTTGTTGTGACTGTTTGAAGTTTGGAAAGGAGTCTGTCCCTTCTTGACTAATGCATACATCATTCTCATAATGCATATTCATCCCTACCAACAGTTAAGAAATGCAGTTACCAAAGTCAGTGCTTTGAGATGTATCTACTTTTGATTGTCAAGTATAGGACATTTTTATTCAAACCTCTGTCCAGATGCAGGAACTGTGCAATTGGAAGTACTGGTGAAGAATAATAAATGTTTACTGGACATTAAAATTTAATGTCAAGCTAACTGCTGGTAATTTTGTTTTCAAATGATGTCTTTTTTGTGACTTACGTGGCTAGTAGATTTATCTTTTTCTTCTTCTTGTTGCTTCATCAGTTCGAACCTGAAATGTGAAGTATGTTTATTAGGAAGCCAGTCTGGTCATTGCTTTGGAAGGATGATGTTGACAGTCTAGCTGCTTATAAAGTATCTGTGTGTTGCTTTGCCTGTAATTTGGACAAGCTAGCCACTGAAGCAGAAAAAGCACAGCCAGCGTTGTCAAATATTATTGGTGCAATGTGCCTTTATATGTGCCTGGCTGAGCAGCATCAAATGGCATTTGACATGGTTCTTTCCCAAGGCCATAGCTTGCTGCATACAGCAGACTCAGTTAAATCATTTTTATATTTTATATTTGTACACATACATATACACATCGTGTTTATAATCCATCAGGGTGATTTGCATGAATTTGTAAAATATTCCTCCACCTACCCTATTTAATTTTTTCATTTCATATTAATAAGCCACTTATAAAAATTCATGGCATCTTTCCCAAAAATGGTATCCTTCAGTTAAATAAGCCTCAGTGCATCTAACTGATATACAGCAGTCACAAATATGTTTCTGAAGTAAAAAAAAAAAAGGCCTAAAATTAGTGACTTAGCAGCTGTTGAATTATACAAGTAGGGGTATTTTTCCTCAGTTATTTCTTGGATGAAGACTTTCAGACCTGTAAGTTTGTTTTCTTTAAGAAGCATTGAACTCTTTCTGTTAGCTATAGTTATGAGGAAATATAAACAGCATTTGTTGGCTCTGCCCTCAATGCAAATAGAAATCCAGCTTCATTATGTAACATGTTCTACACAGAAATCGTGGGGAAGTGCCGTAGTGTATTTAAGTAGCATTATTTTTGAACAAGTTGGTACTTTAAGAGCATTTTTTTAAATGCTACTTTTCGTTTCTTGTGAGGATTATTCTGTTGAATATTTGTTTTGCAATTCATAAAAATTGCATTTCAGGGGCATAATAACTTTGATGCCCTAGTTGTGCAAATTTAAAATTGAATAGATGTTTGCTTCTCATACTTTACTTTTTGTACAAGTACAAATGATGTAAAGACTAGGTGTCAGCAATGAGAGTAGATATCTGGTATAGGTGTGAAGAATTCACCATGCATTTCTGTTTTAGCTGAATTTTGACTAATCTACACCAAATAATAGTGGCATCTTTTCTTCATGCTGTTTTTATTTTTCTCTTCACTTTAGACTGAGATGAAAAACAGCTGCCAATCCATATTGAAACGTTTGTGTTTCATTGATTGCTACCTGCGGGGACTACCCCAGTAATGACTGTGTAACAACTTGGAGGTGAAAATGATCTCTCTGTCTAGTCTTGTGCAGGATAACTCCCTATGGAGAAGGACAAAATGGTCAAAGCCTCACTGCTACTTTGCCCTAGACTTATCTTTTCAGTAAGATTTTGTTCACCGTACCTCCTGCTTGCTGCTGGCAGCAAACATGGGGTTTTTTTAGCCCTGGCTTATGAAATTATGGTTTTATTAAAGCCTGTGCAGTATGTTGTTAACTTGGTAAGAAAAATCTCTGCATTAACTTTTAACTCAGATAATAGGCTAGCCTGTTTTGTTTTAATTCTTACAAAATCAAATTCCAAGGAAAGAAATATGTAATGGATTTTTTACAAGCTAGAAATTAAGTTTAGTGGGGACATTGTTTCAGACTATTTAGGATTTATCATCTTGTTACCTGTTAGCTCAACTAAATTACAAGTTGGTAATCATAAGTACGCTATTAGTATATAATATGTTGCCAATTTAATGATTTGTATTTTAAAGTAATTTCAAGAACACCACTACTACTTGAGTTTCCCTCTTAATTTAGGCAAAATAATTAATTTTTTCAGTGTTCCTTTTCTTTCCTTGAAAAGCGACAGAGGTAAAAGAAGGGGAGAGGAGGGAAGAAGAGGAAAGGTAGAAGAGTATATGACAGATAAACTATTCATCAGCTGTTGTCAAAGGCACAGAAAAAACTGGATCATAAGCAAGAGAAGAAATGTGTAATCTTTGCCAGTTATAGCAATATTGGAACATTATTTCTAGAGTTAGTTAAAAATATTTCACACACAAACTTGGTGTTCTCTTGAAAACATTGGATATCCTGATTAGTATTGAAATATAATAATTATTCTGTAGTTTGAACTTACTGTGGTTTGATATTTTTTAAAAGGAGCACATTGTTCCACTGCTCAAGTTTCACATACGGTGTTTGCCTAAAGAGGAGGCAGTGCATTATCCCTTTGAGAAGATACCAGAATTTGCAGGCAATCTTAAGTCTAAGGCTGACAGCTGTTTTCGCCTTTTGTTTTTACACAAAATCATGCTTTCTAAATACATCCTCTTAATGGATGTTACTTTTTCTTTTCTTGGTGATACATAGTTTGTTTTCATAATTTAACCTTTCTGCCTTCTAGAATTGACTGATGAACACTGAATTCAAGCTTCAGAATTCTACTTCTTTTCTTTGGGCTTCCAAAATAGTAAACATGTTTCTATTGGACATATTCTGTTATTGTTTTTGTAAGTGGCCACTTATCCATGAGAATGGACGTAATATTTTATAAATGACCATGTTTCCATTATTTCTATGAAACTGTATTTTTAAAAAGGAATGGCATTATTTTATTTGTTTTAAATTTCTGTCCCTACTGCATTCCTTCCTTCATCTGCCTGCCTTCAGACCATTTTCTTTGTTTTCTAATCACTTAAAGGTTAGTCATGCTTGCCAAGATGTTCAGAAAATGTAGTGATTTACGAGTATCTTCTGAGGGTTTAAAGGATCATGTTTGTCCGTGCACACTGAACATTTGTTCTATGAAAAATAACAACTCTCTAACATGAGCTAAATGGTGCCAACAGTCATCAGTTGAAAAAGTTGTGGATCTAGCACATTTGTTATCATCCGAGTGGAGAACTACAGCTTGTCATTGGTGACTTCTTAATGATTTTGTAATTCTCTTGAATTCTTCTGTTCTTTTCTGAGCTAATATGCATTTTCCTAAGATGGAACTCATTTTAGAAAAAATATACTTTTCATTATTTCAAAATTGATGGCTTGCCACATATGATTTCAGAGTATGTGAGCAGCACGCTAGACAAGATATTCTGGAGAACAATTTTGAATTGGTCCACTACATTAGTATTGATTTTTTTTATTTTTTTTATTTTTTTTTTGTCCTTTTGAGCTTTCCTGATATAAATGTGGAAATAACTGCATGAAGCACAATCCAGAAACCACTGCCTCTGTAAGTGAACTACTTAGCAGTGGTCTGCTTATGTTTAACACTTGTTGATATCAAGACAGCAATAAGATTAAATCGGGGTTAGCATTCAGCCCAGCTCAAAGCAGGCTCTTCAGCAAATTCCATTGATTTCAGACTGTCAAATATAACTAGAGTATTGAGAATTGCTTACTTTAACAGTGTAAACATTTTTCTTTCATTTCATGAAAACAGTTTACCCTAGATGACATGTAATGGGAAATTTTCTACTACTTTATTCAAATACTATCCTACTATCCAAATTCTCGAATGTGTATTAAACTGAAAATTGAAAATAATTTGTGAGAAAAAACATAATTGAAAATGTGCTATTTTGAGAATAAAATAATATATAGAGTTAATTTTTTTTTTTTCCTTCTGTAGGAACAAAAGCTTCAAGTGTGTAATTTGCAAGTCTGAAAACTCCCTGTAGACTTGCCTTTTAAAGTTCTTAGAAATCTTAAGTAATCTCTGACACAACATTGCATTTTTGGGGAATATAAATGTTATATTTGTTATAGTAAATAATTTCTTATGTGTGAACAATAAGTTTGGAGTGACTTCTTTTTTCTAATTTAATTTCATTCAGCAAATTTGCCGTGATTCTAGAATACCTTTTATTAAATACATTAGAGAAATACATGAGAAATGTAGAAATACATTAGAGAAGAATGAACTTTTATGGTTAAATTTCAGGATTTTAATAACTCAGACCAAACACAATTGGGTAAAGATTCTTTTTATATCACCACTTAGTTTTTATATCTGTGAAATTGTGAAGTGCATAATTCTTCTTGATTATATCTGAATATTGCAAAGCTTTTTTGTTGATACATGGATTGACCAAGCTTAAACTTCCCTTCTATACATTGCTCTGAAATAAAAGGTAAAAATGCAAGAATGTAACTACCTGAAATACTGTCACGGTAATTAGTGTTTGCTTCTATTGAAATATGTACCTGTGGTGGGAAGAATATAAAAATCAGTCAATAGGGACACGGAGTTGTTTTTGGAAGGATGTTAAAATACCTTGTTTGTTCTTTCCGTTCAGGGTGCTGGATAGGCCACTGAGTTTTCTGCAGTTGTATTGCTTCAGGGTAGATGTAGGACTTACAGGACTTTAGAAGCATTTCACACGTTCATAGGGGCACCTTCATATTCCTCAAGATTTTTTTATCCCTAAAAAGGATGCAGCAGAGGATTGAATATCAATTAGTGTTAGAGATCTGAGTGTGCATCTATATATTTTGTAAATTGTATTAGTATTTGTAAATCTTAAAAACAAAAAGGAAAAGATCACTGCAGCTATACAGGATTAGCTGGCTTATAAGACCTTCACTTGCGTGAAACTTGGTTTTTGACCATGACTCAGAAGTGCTCTGAGACAAAACAGACTGGCTTTCAAATAATTACATTTATTTTCTCTAGTGATTAACAGATGATCCTATCACTCTTATTTTTGAGTTCCAAATCCTCTTCATGTGTTTTGTGATTGTGTTGGGTGTCTGCAAGTGCCAAGGAAATATCTTTGTGACAGGAAATTGTTCTGGACCAAGTAGATCCAGAATATTATGTTCTGAAAGTATATCTGATTTTTACCTATCTCATAATCAACACTGCATCCAGTAAGGGACTAAAAAGGGGAACCAGAATTGACAACAGTAAGAAGAGATAACAAGAGAAGGGGTTAAAGGCAGTCAGACCTTGTAGAACTAATTCTGTGTGGTTTGGAAATCTTTTATACTGTACATCATACTTGTTGTATGAGGATTAGATTTAGATGTTTCTTGGGTTAAAAAATGAGCAGCCTGAAGAGAAAATAGCCCCACAGAATGTTGAAATTTTACTGTACGGACAGTAGGTGGATTTGTAAAGAGACTAAGAGCAAGCTGACTCATAAAATCCTCTATCAATTAATCATTTAAAAATATTTAAATCCTGAAACATGTATAAACACTAAATTGCAGCATCTTATCCAAATTACTAATTTAGCAACTTTTCTTAGGTTAAGCCTGGTTTTGATAAACTGATGTCATATTTCAGTACATATATTTATTGCAGTATTGCTCAGGTATCTCATTTAAATTTAATTTCTAGTGAAGCTGTCCATACAGTTTTTATAGAAACACTGGATACTAACTGATAAAGCATTTGGGGGGTGCATATTAAAGAGTGAGACACTCGAATTGAATTGAACTATGTGAAACCACTTTGATTTAAATTGCTGAAGATAATTTTTTTTTTACTTTTATTTTCTAATTATATTTCATACCATAAAACATTACTTAAAATAAACTATAATTAAACAGTATAGAATAGGGTGATGGAAGGAGTTTGAAATATTTCTGGTGGAAGAAAAAAAAAGTAACATTCAATATGAAGTAAATGCAGTGTTGGCAAAAAATTATGCCTGAATGAATCCATAGCCTTTTTAAGCATGTGATGTTATTCATCATTATTACTTTTGTAACTTATATTCCATTTCACAATAAGAGGAATATGGAGGTCTAAGGCTGTGACTTGTAGTATTTCAGAAGAAAATTATGTTAGTTTAAGTCCAAAACTGTGGGCTGCCCTGTGTATTTTCAGAGAGTTCAGATTAATTATGTTATACCAAAATTACAATTCTGAAGAGAACTTAGTTTATTGGAACCAGACAGACCTGCTCCTCTGTCCTCTGTCCCCCATTATTCAAGGGCAATAGTTGAACAGTTCATGATTTGAACAAGATACTAGGTATGGTGGAAAATGTACTTGCTGTGATCCACAATACTGTGGCAGTTTTCCTGTAACTGATGTTGAGAGTGCTCTGTATGTATCTTTCATGTGGCAAAATCCGTTTGGAATGGGGATCTTTCACTGTTTATCCTTGTGCTTTCCTTTTGGAGTGAGTTACAGATGAGGGTGATACTGAGCTCTCATTAAACATGATGCTCCTTTATTTACTTGGAACCCCCACTACAAAAATGTGAAAGCCACACACATCAAGCTACTTTTTGAAGATTGCACTTTGGTGTGTTGATAACTAAATAACAGATCACCTGGTGGGAGGCTTTGATTGCCTGTCAAGTCCAATCAGGAGGCACTGGCAGAGAAAACACTTATTCCAGCAGAGTATTCCTAGTGTAGACATGGTCAAGTAATCACAAAGACCCTCTGAGATGAAAACAGCCTCCTTGCAGGGTACTGTAGTTGTTAGCAGCTAGTTTTAAAGGAATAGGCTTGGAGAGAGTGTTTTTGCCATGACTCATCTACTGTTCTTACTCAAAGGCTGAAAATGGACCTCCATCTTATTCTTAGTTTTACTCAGTTGAAGGCAGGGCAAAAAATGCGTTTTTCAGTCAAGTTTGCTGAGAAGATAATGGTGATAATTGCAATGAATTATCAGAAGAAGGGAGTAAACATCTATCTTGATTGTAAGCAAAGCAGAAAGGTCATGGACAGAGTGAACATCGAAGAAAGTCACTGGTGGAAATATTCTTCAATCAGCATTAAAGAACAAAGTCACCTCTGAGTGGAGAATACTTGCATTTTGGATCTCCAACCATGGCTCCCAAGTTGGAGGTCTGGTATTTCATACATTTATTACTCCAGGGTCACAGGAATACCAGTTTCTCTTCTTTGTTATGTATGAATAAGTAAGTTCTCTCATGAAAGAAAAGCATTTATCTGGGATATTTGTTGTTTAATAACACTTAAAGTAAAAGTGATTTAGGGTTCTTATGATGATACTGTGCTTTCTTTTTGTTCTGAGACTTTTGTAAAAGCAGTATAAATGGCTTTCAGCAGAAACTCAGTAGTTGGGCTGAATTTTACCTCCACTACTGTGTAATGGATTTGATTGGTATTGTGATGGTAAGCAAAGCCCTCATTATATATAGATCAAGAACCAACTTGTTCAAATACTACAGAAACTTCAAACAAAAAATGCAGTCCCTATCTGAAAGAATTGGATGCTAAAGTACAGGTGTTACAGACAAACACTGTTAAGTCTTGCAGGAGGGTGTAGGGAGGCAATGGACTGGTTCCTTTGTGGTGGTTCCCAGATCACCATGAAAGGGAGGATGGCTTCAGTTCTGCCAGGTTCTTGCAACACTTTGTAAAGTCATTGGCAGATAAAATGGACATCATATGGATCAAGCCTGGCTTGATGGCACTTTTGGCAGCCGGCGCTACAGTGCTAGTGTGGATTTGCAGTGTCATGTATACGTGTATACCAATAACATGTAATAGGATTTGGTTCCTTTGTTGCCAGTCTGGCTTTAGGTTTTTTGTTATTTTACTGTTATTTTAGGACACAGATAAAATCAAGGCTTAGTTACAGTTTCTTCTATGGGGGTGCTGCAATGCATGAAAGTTACAGTAATGTATGATTACTGAAATCTACCTTTCTATATTAAAAGTGAAGCAAGTACAGGGAAGCCACAGGATGTTGTTGCCTTTAGCGATTATTTGTTTGAACTGTCCAGGTGGAAAATTGCCTAGAGACTTCATAGTCATTTTTGCAGATTATGGCAGTCTAAAGGTGAAGGTGTGAGGTGAAACGTCTTAGACTTTGTCACTGTTCCAATGCCTGTTTGCTACTGAAGACAGTTTCTTTCTTGGTGAGAAGATAGATGAAGTGGAAAAATCCATAAAGTATTCTCTCTGACAACGTGAATTCTCATCAAAGGGGTGTGGTGGTAGCTAACCATTTTTGAGTGTATAGACACTACTGTTAGAATGTGAGAGGGGAATAATATGTTTATGCAGTGGATTCCAAAAACTTTTTTCCAGGTTAGTTATTTTTCTTTGGCTTCCGTATTAGTTTCAGAACTGTTTGCATGATGTGATTTTGTCTGCCTGGATTAATAAAAATTAAGATATAAGCATTAATTTTAAATTATTTTTGTGCTAAGAGTAAAATCTGGTTTGTTCAGAGAGTATGTTACAAGAACCATATAAAAAAGGGAAATAGAGTTGAGAAAAATGTAAATGAGGAGACAATCAACTTGGACTAGAATAAAGACACTATTGTGAAAAGTGAATGAGATGCTTCGCATTGAGGTCAGACTGTTTTAACATAAACCTTGTGTCAGAATTCAACCAGCTTTCAGCCACTGAAATAAAATTTTGAAGTTGACTGTTTGAGTGAGAGAAGTATTTTTGGCTACATGAATAGAAAAACATTTGTGAAAGACATTATGTAGCCATTAAGAATAACAGACTGTCCCTTATTCCAATTCTCTTACGTAATTTAGTACATAAGAAACTCAACTGATGACAACTGAAATTCTTTCTCTATTATGTGCAGAACAATTTCACTGTAAACAGTATTAATACAAGCTTCTGCTGATTGCCATAGCAATATACTTCATCTTTGCTCTTTAGGTTCATCTCATGATGCGAAAATAGGTCAGTTTTTGTTCTCTGCTGTCTGTCAGCATGTGTGTCAATCAAGCAGGTGATGAACATACGCCTGTTAAGGGTTATATTTGAGATCATTGATTCATTTCATGTAGGCTTCTAAACAGATGGTTTCTCTTGGTCCACAGAAACATTATCTGTATTTGAAACACTGATATGAGTGGGAAATAATCCGTTTATATTCACCAATCTCCTCAGTCTAGCTTCCATCTATTAGAATTTTAAAGGCACAAATTTTATTCTGTATGAACAAAGCATATGAAAAAAATCACTGTACTGGATTAGTAAGTAATTAGTGGAATTTCCTTCAATTAAAACTGAACACACAAGCCTGCAGCCTTGCATACTGAGTACATTCCTTAAACCAAAGTAGGCAGCAGTATAACTTGAGACAGAGCTGTGATGTAAAATTTTACAGCATATATTAGTCTGATAAATTTTGAAGGTGATTTGCTTTTTATGCATTTCTTTTCCTGATGGTTCTTTTGAAGCTTTTCTAGGTTGTGTTTTCCACTGGATTTTATTAAGTTTCTCAACCATTTGGCAAATAAGGAAATAACATTGCACTCAGAACAGAAATATGCTGCCTAAATTATTTCTGATAATGCAAATAAAGTATCATCAAAGTCATCTCATGGATTTTGCTGTGAATGAGAAACCTCTTCTTTTGATTATGATTACTCCTACCATCCAGTGGCAGATTTAAGTTAGTTATTTAATTGTTGGTACTATGTTGAAGTCAAAATGGTAAGTCTGCACGTACAAATAAGGGGATACAAATATATATCACTGTATTCAGAATTAAATCTGCAGAGTGTTCTAGGTTGATTCTGGCAATCAAAGATGAGATTTCTCTGTTAATAAGCTGATGTTTGAGAAGTTCACAAAAAAAAGCACTTGCGTGTAGAGCAAGTAAAAAATTACAGTTTTAAAATTAAAATTATGTGGGGTTGTGTTTGTTTCTTTACTGAAATGCATGTTTTGGTGTTTAAAAAAATGTTTCCTCTGAATCTAGAATTTTGGAGTTTTTTGCTTTACTTAGCTAAATGAAGTTTAAATACTAAAAAAAGCCAACCCATTTCTCTCATATTGTGGTGAATTAGCCTTACTTTTGCAGTTAGGACTTCAGTTAACACAGGAGAGCAAGATAAAAGTGGTTCTCAGTCACAGGTAAATGAACAGGATATTATTTCTTACCAAATGCAGACGAACTTAAAAGGGTCATTGTTTGTGGAAACCAAACATCTGTGGTTTGTTAGAAACCTGTCAATATTTAAAGTGAGAATCTTGTTAAAGCCTCACTTCCTGAAATTAAATTGTTTACGTGAGAATCACTTTTCTTTTTAAGGTCATTTTCTAGTTCTTTCTGGGAAAAAAAAGAAAGCAAAACTTGTAGTGGGTTTTTTTCAGCTCAAAAACCTTATATGCAGAAAGTGATCACATAGTTAACCCTTTAAAAAAAAAAAAAAAAAAGAAAAAAAAAAAAGAGGACTCAGTATGCCAGTGTCATGATTTAGAGATTCCTTAAAGGTAGCTTCTGAATACATGGGGATAACAGTACGGTGTAGTTTTTCTTTTCTTCGCGAGTATTTCAGCAT
This sequence comes from Antrostomus carolinensis, assembly GCF_000700745.2. NCBI lineage: Eukaryota > Metazoa > Chordata > Aves > Caprimulgiformes > Caprimulgidae > Antrostomus > Antrostomus carolinensis. The sequence goes on from NW_010307342.1 coordinate 70,343, forward strand.
TTACAGTGTAAGTAGAAATCAGGAGAGCACTCAAACTGCTTGTTAAAGCATATCCTCGTAAGAATGTTCTGCAGTGAAAGGGTTTCCTACTGCAGGCTGCTCAAGGCAGACATGACCATGATGTGTATTCATCACAGTAGTGCTTCTTGCTACGGAACAGCAATCAGATACGATACTTTTATTGTAGTCAGCAAACCATTTCTACTTGTGGAGGATGGTAGGTATCTGTAAGGAAGGATTCAGCACCTGAACAATTTTTTTGTTTACTTGGATGTTGACTTTGTGAATTGGGAGGCTGTTATCATTGCTGGGATGAAAATATCCAGATCTAAGTTATTGTGTGGTGATAGGATGTGGAGCTATCACTAGGAAGCTTTTCCACACTACACTGTTAGAAGTCATGTTTGACTGATGACACTTGACCCTTTAGAGCTATGAGGGATCTCTTTAATTTTCTTGTCACAAACTGAAACTATGAACTTTTTTCCTTAGGTAGAGTCACAATTTCTGGCCAGATAATAAGTTTTCATTTAAAATCCTGAAACAAAGTCAGAATGAAAATTCTCTTCTTACTTTTCCTTTTTTCCTTTGGTCAGAATGCAGGAAGATATGAAAATGAAAACTTAATGTTTATGCCTATCATTTTTTAGTTTGGGTTGGGTGGAAAATGGGGTTTTACTCCAAACTAGAACTCACCGTCTCTAGAGAAGCAATACACTAGCACTTTGTGAGGGTTCACAGTTGTGGACTTTAAGGCAGACATTTTCCAATATGTGGAATACATATATGACTTAGTCACCTTCACCTAGTTTCCTTCATAGTCAGTGGAGAGAAGTAGGCAGTTCAATGGCACATCTGCTTTCAATAACTACTTTGAGAAAGCTATGCAAATATAGTCAATACCAACACTATAGTCCTTTGACTGTAGAGATCCCCTTGGATGACTAGGTCAAATGTAAATGCCTTTATTGTTGACATCTGTGGGGAAGATGGGGACTTGCGTATTAAATTAATCATCCTGACTTAGATGTATTCCTTACTTTTAATAACACAAATTGTGCTCTAGGTACTATTAAATATATTGACTAGGCTTCTGTTAGTCACAGTGGTAACTAGTTCAGCTGTAGATGTCTATATGATAGGCATCTAAACTTAAGAAGGGTATCAATTAAGAAATTGTTAACTCTTTTATTGTATACTTAAGTCCTTTTGACTTCTTTGAAATTATTAATTTATGCACTGTAAGGCTTTGTAAGAATAACATTTAACTTATTTGTCTTCATCCATTCAAAAATTCTGTGGCTGTTGTAGGCACCAATAGTTCAGAATTTGGGATATAATTCTTGTGGTTTTGTATATTGCTAAATCCATAGTCCTAACTCACTTCTAGCTAAGTTTAGTTTTTCCTTGTCTTGTCTTTATGCTGCTTCAGTAATGTCTGCTGTCATGCTATGTCCAGCACTGATCTGCTTTTAAAATCTTGCTTCTACCACACCAGAAGTGTGTATGCTTTGGAAATGGGCAAGCATCAGGAAGATTATATTGAAATTAATTGTCCTGTTCCTTAGCATATTAATTTCTCATTTTTCTTTTTTCTTTCCCAGAAGAATTCTACAATTTAATTTGGGCCACAGATGTTCAATTTTTCTTTTTACTCACCAGACGAAGTAACTTTGGCCTTATGGGCTAGATGCAGCTTTCTGGTTTTAGCTGTGAGTTATCCTAAAGTTTGCATTAGTGAGACGCAATTTTTGTATCACGATGGAAGGAAGTAGAAGCTGCTGCCTCCTTAGGTAACTTAGAATTTAAATGATGACTTGTTAAGGTGCTAATGCCTTTTGAGTGTCATCCACCTAGTATCACTCATCAGAGTGGTAAATGAAAGAATATGCTTCTGCCTCTTGAGTAATACAAGTAACTGAGCTCACCTCCAAACTGAACATTACCAGTTGTCTTTGTTTTAAATTTCTCTGTATGTCACTCAGTATTGTTAAGCACACTTGATTCTTCAAGATGCTACAAGAAGCAGGTGCTACTTGTGTCAATAATTGTATAGTACTGACAATTGTAGTTGAGGATGTCTTTAAGCTATCTATCTTTTTAAGAAATGCATTTGGTTTGGTAATCTAGTTCATTCCCATAAAAGACATGAACTAGACTTGAGAGTCTTTCTATTAATGAGTTTTCCAGGCTGTACAGAATAGCTATTAGGATGAAAAAACTGTGACTTAGTGAGGTTAAATTAGATTTGTTACTACTCACAACTGAACTCTCTTACGATAGCTGGAGTGAGCTTCTAAAGCAGATTTTAAAAATAGACCATGAAGCACATAGCAATTTTTCTTTGTTATTACCTGTGATGTATCTAAACTGGCAGTATGCAGGCATAGGAAGGACATATAAATTAGACCAAAAGAATTTCTTTAGATTTCTTCAAAAGCATCAACAGAAGTAAGACAAGGAATGAACTTCAGTGGGATGTATGAATGAACATCTTCATCATCTTTACCTGGATATCTTTCAATACCAAAAGAAAATAAAAAAGTACTGGATTGAAAAGTAGTTTTGGACCTTTGTTCTGGAGTAGGTCAAAACCCAAATATGACATTCAAGGAAAATTTGTGCCTTAGTTCCTAGTATCATGTGCATATTGCAGTCATTTTTCAGTTTTAAAAGAATGAGATTACTAATGACCAAATCAAGGAGAACATTTTTTCATAGTGGGCTGAATCTTTCTGTTCCAGGGGTATTGCTAAAAACCTGCATTTCCTGCTGCCTTAAGTTTCAGTAATATTAGATCAGAAGTTTTTTGGGTACTAAGAACTACCATCTTCTGCCATTGTAAGACAGACTCACTTGATGCCTTTTCGGACAATGTTTGACCATCACAGTAGAGGACTACTGGCAAAACTGGGCAACGGCTAACTTTGGTACCATCACTGCTGTTTCACTCTTAAACTACCTAATTGTAAATGAAATTTGGCTTCTGTGGCACAAACAACTCTACAGTACTTGATAAAAAATGCGTAATTAGAGCTCAAATAGATTTGTGCATACTAGACAATGGCTTTTTGTAGAGTAAATGAAGAAAAGGATTTTTCCTCACCTTGTTCTTAACCAGTATTAGGTCAAACATATGATAGTCGTGTACTGAACTGGTACAGTCATCACATTTTCAAAGACCCTTTCTGTCCTAATTGTCTTTTCTCTGTTGTGCAAGAGGTTATACAGGAATCTATCATATATAGTTGTAGTTTTTACCAGAGCATATTCTTAGTATATATGGAGGCAATCTTCCTAACTTCGCTGGTTAGCCTGCTGCTATTTTCTGCAAAGATTTTACTTTTCAGTGTATTGAACCTAAACAGGGAAGAAATTGTGTCTAAAAAAGTAGGAAAGTACCTCCATTGCAAGTGTGAAACTAGAAGCAGTTTATCACAGGCTTGAAGCTGTTCTCTTCATTTCTTCAGTATTGTCCCTTCCGGCTTTTCTCAAATGCAAGTATTTTCCAAACAAAAGGGGAAATACCTGTCTTTGTTCTGTTACTGTCATGGTATTGCTTGAAAACAATAGTGTTTGGATTGTAAGTACTCCTGATAAAGGACAGAATGATAAATTTGTCACAGGTGAACATGAAAGTTTCACAATAATAGTGAGAAATGCAATACCTTACCTCAGGTAGTCGGCCCCCCCATCACAGGGCAGCCGCAGCTGCTGGCCATCACTGCCACTGCCTCACTGAGCACTCATGGACCTGGCACACTGACATTGGTTTGCAGTTCTGGATCGTCTTCAGCACCTTCTGCCTGCATCTTGAACACTGGATATTGTCATGATGTACTGTGTCGGTGAGGCCATGCCAGTGACAGACAAGCTTAATTGGAATATTTATTTTATTAATTAATATTATTAAGATAATGTTATCTAAAAGTAGTAAAGCAATAATACTGAAAGAAATTATGTAAACAGTGACGATTACAAATAGCACTACTTCTAACACACACACACAAGCACATGCCCCTAACTCACAGCCTGCTTGTTTCATACTACCCATGCCTCAGCTATACCAGGGAAGCCATGGACCATGCACCTGTCTCAACAGATGAGGCTCCATGCTTCCTCCTGTGAAGCCATGTCTCCACACAGTTGTCACACCTACAGGAGGCTGTTGCTTTGGGGTCTTCAGATGATCTTCCTCAAATAACCTCATGGTCTCATGAACATACTGTTTGCTTTACCATGTTGTGTTTATATCACCAACCTCCTGGTCTAAGCATGTCATGGTTTGCTGAACTGGATAGCTGATCATTATCCCTTTCATCTCCTGTTGCCAGTTTCTTCCTCATGTTAATTCTGAGTAGTGATCTCCAGGCAGAGTTTACTTCTTCTTGTTACTTTCTAGTCTCTGCTGCCATCAGTGTCGAGGCAAATATGAGTTACTTCCTCCTGCCAGCTGCATACCAGGTCAGACTTGGTTCTCTCATTTTACAGCTCAGCTCTGCTGAGGCGAGTGCACTTGCCTCTGTGCAAACCCCTCCACACACAGCTCTGGATGAGCTTGTCAGGGGGCACCCATGCCCTAGGCAGTAGGGGATTCTGAGAGTGGAGCATTGGGAGTGAATTAAGGGATGTATTTATTGAATATACAGTCTTACTGCCTTTGCCAGAAGGCCGGGAAGTTGAGAAGGTGGATGAAGTAGTTTGAAAGTGAGTTTGTTGCCACTTTACAGCCTAATGACGGTGGAAGACATCTCTGCAATTAACCTTACTGAGAGAATTCCAATCTGTCTGTCTGTTCTTAGCCTTAACTTTGTATCTCAGGTACTCAGAAGACAGTATAGCCTCAAAGAAGAATTAGCCAAAGTTTCTGTGTAGTTCTGCAACTTGAAATCAACATGGTGGTTAGGTCTTCTTCTGACTCTTTCTGTTGATACAACTTGTTTAAAAAAGTAATCCATCAATTTATTTAATTCCATAATTTTAGCATCAGTTTATAGTCTTGTGTTCTCATTTGCTGTTTCATCAACACAAATGTAAAACAGCCCAATAGATTAAGTATCACACTGCTAAGTGACTACTGCTTCTTAAGAAGAATGGAATAAAGAGAACTGGCAGTTGCATCAGTTTTGCTGGATTGAAGGACTTTTAAACTTGCACTGAAATGCATTATAAGCACCTTTTTTCCCTGCCAAACACTTGCAGCATAGTGGCAGATTGGCTGTTGATTTACAAAATATTTTTACACAGTTTATTTTAAAATAGAACCATAATTCTTTTCCTGAGTGGCACCAAAGCAATATTATGTGATGTAAACAATTAAAAATAATTGCAAAGGCTTGAAAGCTAAATGCTAACATGTAAAGGCCAAATTCTAAAGTTTTTACTTCAATTTCCTTAGACAAAATTCCTACTTATTTCACTGCAGTTGTCACCTTGGATTTCCTGATTTAAAACACGCACAGGACCAGATTAATAAAACAGGCAATTATGCTCTGTCTGCCAAATCTGCATCTTTCATTGCATGTAGTTATCAGTGCCCCAGATAAGTTTTATCTGTAAAAGAGCCAAGTGTGAGCATACAGTGTTGATGTGTGACTCTGTATTTTGTATTCTCAGTTGAGCTTGCCTGGAGGCAGTGTCAACTCACCACAAAAATTCTCACCCAATATGATTAAGTTCTTTTACAAGCAATATTAATTGCTGATATGTATTTCTGATAGATCTGAAATTTACTGTGTCAGTGCAATATGTTTCAATAATGTTTTGTCCCTTCTCCAACAATGGCTAGAACATTTATACATCTTTGCAATGCTTTTGCAACATACTTTAAGCCATTTTGTTTCCATAGGTTCCCTTCAGTTGCACCTCACCACACTTCTGGAGCTCCCTGGCATCAGAACATGGATGGCATCAGATAGCCATGCTGGCTTGGCATATTTTAATACCTGAGGCGTGAAGGTGAAAGCTGCAGTCAGCAGTGCCAGTCAAATGGATTAATACTGTTGCTGAAACAGGAAAAAAATTGCTAGGGCAGGGTAAACTGATAATTTGCAGTAATTTTTTTTAAATTATAGCACGCTGTCATCTTAATTTTAATGATCTGAGAACTAAGGACTGGGATTGGTTTTGTCCAGTTGTAGGTACCTTAAGTTGGGTGTGTAAGTTTACAGTACAGACCTCAGCTGTTTTTGCAGCCAGTGGAAGGGCAATTCATCTTATTTTATTTCAACCTCTATTATAGGATGGGATGACTCATCTTCTAAGGGAGCTGTTTCTTGCCATTGACTGTGAAGGAACATAGTGTCTGTCAATTAAATTACAGCAGATGAACTTGCCATGCAGCATGCTGTGTCCACCTCCTGGAAATACAAATCATAGCTGAAACTCAAAATACTTAAGGGAAATGCACAGTTAGTTTGCAAAAGTGGAAACAGCAAATGTTTTGGTGGAGTCGTATATGCATTGGTAATGAATTGAAACTTTGGGTTAGTATTTATAGTTAAAGATTTTATTGTTTATGGTTATCTGGTTTTCCCCAATAAACAGTGTATGATTTTTATATCAGGATGAAAGGAAGATAAGATACTTTTCTTCAGTTAAGCAGATGATTCAATGAATGGATCAGACATGCTTTTGCCCCATGGATGTATGTATTCAGAAAAAAGATAGGGGAATATATGTGAGAAGTATAAAATGAGTTTGCTTGACGCTGACTTATAATGCTGTTATCTAATGTAAACGTGAATTACTTCCCTTTTTGCCAAACCAAGAGAACAAGTGGCAGTGTTACTTTAAGAAAACAAGTCTTGGAAGCAAAAATCCTTAAAAATTTGATCAGGTGTTTGGTAAATTTTAATACTTAGATCATATTGATCACTTTCCTAAAAACTAGTGCCCAACAATTTCTTAAAACCATATCTGTTTAATGTGGTTTGCAGTGGAAATTTCAAATTTAAAGGTAATTAAAATTACCTTTAAAAATGTTACTACACAGATTTTGGTATCAACAAGAAGTCTGGATCCACAGTATGTGCAGCATGACCTTAGTCTTGTTTTTCATGTAAGTGATTGTACTGGTTACTGCAAAGCTGTGAGCCTGAGAGGATAGCTTTATATTTATATTAGATCACTATTGTAATTAGAGAAAAAAACCTTCTAAAATCTGACATATCTTAAATTAACTATTCAAGGTTTTTTGTGGGCAGTCAGGGTTTACAAATCATTTGGTTTCTCAACTATTTCTTCTCTGTGCAATATTGATAAGATAAGTTCATTAAATAATAAAAAAAAACTATTAGGAATTGCATATGATGTATGATAGTAGGAACAAAGACAAAGCCAGTGTTGCTAGCGCTCTATTTATTAAATCAATCATACTTATAATTTGATTTTTTCTCATGCCTTCTTAGAATCATTTTACAGTCTCTTTAATTTTACTTGCTCTTCTCCCTTTGTTTTGTTATCACTGGACATTTTTCTCCTGCCCCTTTTCTGCCTTCTCTTTTCAATTTCCTAAACAGATTATGAATCCAGTTAGAATCAGGGTGAACTTTTGAACTTAGTGTTCTTCAGCTGATTAGAAAATGGGCATAATAGGGAATCTCATTTTTAACAATGATTTCATGAGAGTAATTGAATAGCATCTTTCAGCTGGAGATCCTAAAGTGCTTTGTAAATGTGAGGCAGTATTATTATTGTTCAACAAATAATAGAAAAAGTGGGACAGTTAAATTTAGGCACGCTTTTAAAAATATTCACCTTTGAAGTAGGGTTCTGAGCCCTTTAGGCACTCACATTCCAGGTCAAGCTTTATCAAGGTAACTACCTCGAAGCTGCCTCTGAACCTGCTCAGAGCAGTGGGAACTCAGTATGCCTAAAAATCAGGAAAAAAAGAATGAGGAGAGAACAATCACACATTTATGGAAGGAACAGATTAACTCAGTACACAGGAAATCTTTGTCTTCCTGATGTATATATTTGTCTTACCAGCTTTTTCATGGTACTATTATCCTCAGATGCTTAACTATGCCATTAGAATGATATTTCAGACACTTACCTTTTAAGGTCTTCACCAGAGTAGTTTTCCTCAGGTCCCAGGGACCTCAGGCACACAGGAACTTTGCATCTCTACTTTTCTTTGAAGGCATAATGTACAAAGCATCTTCTAGAGTTAGATGGGCAAAAGAAAGAACATGGCGTATAACTGAGCCATAAGATTTCACTTTGCGAGAGAGAGAGCTGGTTGATTTAATTAAGAAATTAGATAATGCTGTTATCTGTATTGGAGCTGTGCTGATGCAATGGATTTGGAGTCCTATAAAAAAACTGGAAGCTATGCCTGTGCCTATTCACTTCAGCTTCTGTTGGGACCATTCAGAGATTATTATGGACATGCACATCCAAAGCCTTTGCAGAAAAGTTTATCTTCTGTGTAAGACAGGAGATTTTGAAGTCCTTTTTTATGTGAAAAGTTACTTCAGTATTTTTAATTATTAAAGTATTATTTGCACTTGAGGAGGGAATTTACAAAGATAGTGAACAAGCTAGATTATCCAGTAATGAAATCTTCTCTTTCCATATAATTCCTGTTGTTGTTTCTTATGTTTATTCATCAATTTTAGGTGACTTGTCCAATGTGAAAAACCTTTCATTAACTGTTGTTGCTTCCCTTGTCTCTAGCTAACATCTGATAACAAGCAATTACTTTTCTTTCCAAATCATGAGAGAAAACAACCCCCTCTTTTAAGCAGTGTTTGGCTTCGAAGGTATTAATGATTAGAAAATACTTTTTAAAACATGAGATGCTAAATAAGGAGTCTGACGTAAGTTCAATCCCCTGTCATTGGGCTGTCACAAAAAGGACTTTCTTCTTAAATAATAGTATTGCAGGTACTATTAAACATTCTTTGTAAATACATCGTTTACATGTTGTGCCCTCAAATTCATCAACTTAAGCAGGATCAATATTCCTTGAATAGTGTATGTTTGGTATAAAGAACATACATAAATTTCTTCTGTGTGGAATGTGCAGCAAAATTTAGGGAATAGATTTGATTTTTCCCACCCATATCTTGTCCTCTTTTGGTTACTATTTTATTTTTATGTGCTTACTTATGCTTCCAATACCTGGCAATGAAACTTGAGAAAGGATGTGTTTTAAGATTTAATCTACAGATAAAAATAATCCTATGAAAGAGTCAAGTATGACTTGAAACTATATAACGTGCTGGTCCAATTCAGAGTGAAAACTAATTTCACCTGATTGAAAAACGGATTCAGAGTGCATGTGTTGTATGTTGAATATTGTTGAATTTCTTGTTGAATGCTCTAGTCTCAGTGTAACCTCAAATAACTTAGGGTAATTATTCAGAGGAAATCTATACATAAGTTGTGACAAAACCTTTTTTTTTTTTTGCTGTTAGTGAAAACTAAAACTAGTGGAAAATGAAAGTATACTTTTAGTTTTTCTGGACAATGTAAAACAACATTGTATAGATGCAGGACTTTCAATCTGATTGAAGAGCTAGATCTCACATCTATGTTTTTACTGCAGTATGGTCTTCACTGTCTTCGCAGCACATAGTTGCATCTGAGTGCTCACACAAGTCATTTACTGAGATCCACACTCCTCTTTAAGTGGTGTCTTACCCTGCTGTTCCTCCTCTTCAGCAGTTCTTGCCATAGCCTTATTGTAGTCACTGTGGCCCATCGTACTGCTGGCCCACCTCTGTCCTTGTTTTTTACTGCATAACTCAGACTCATCCATTCTCTCAATTCATTCCTATGGATACTTAGTTAAATGCCTTTTCAAATTGATAATTCAAGTGTAAATATTCACATAAAATTATTTGGGTTTAAGAAAATTTGATGGAATATAACTTCAAAGTTTAAATTCTTTGATTTAAAAAAAGCTGTTCGGAGTTTCTTTACTTATTTCCTTCAAATAATATGTTGGAAAGGAATGAGAGTACTTAAAGACTTTGTAAGATACAGTTAATTTTTATGAATTCCTGTTTTTTCCTGTGCAAAAGAAAAATAAGTTTTGAATATTTTAATCCTATTCAGTAATACAGAAGTAGCAAGCTGTCATTTTTTGACTGTTAATCTCCTGGTGGTAACACTTTTTTTTTTTTTTTTTTCCCACATGGTATTCTTAGTCAACATAAAATACTCCCCCATCTGTCCTGGTTTGGTTTCAACTGCTGCTAGCTGTGGCATCTTCTGAGAGCATTTGTGTTTGGGAACATTGTTCTGTAGAACATCCCTTCAAAGGAACAACGTGTCACTTGAAGCCAAGTACATGCAGAAAAAGGTGTTTACCGATGTGTCTGCCTCATCACTCACAGCTGACAGTCACATTATGAGATTTAAAGTTTTAGCAGCTTAAAGCTCAAAAATAACACATCATCAAATGAATAGACTGGGAACTGGAATAGTTCTCTAAATCTTTATATTCTCATTGTTGCTGATGATTATATTAGCAAGTTTGCTGTTGTTAGTAGTCTGTTACTAAGTAGTAACTGAGGGGACAAAATTTAAAGGCAGGCAGTATCATGTCTTAATATTGTCAGAATTGCAAGTATTTATTAATTCAAGCAGTTGAAATCTTTTTGTATTAATATGGAATAGTATTGTGCCAAATGTTAGAAAATAATGTCTGAGTGAGTGAGTATGACTAAGGTCATATGTAGAGTTTGCATGTGGTCTGTTTGATTTCAAGGGAGTATTGTGGTTGGGAACTTGAAAATATCTATAGCAGAACAATGCTCTGTTCTTAAAAATATAATCAGGCAGGAGTTTAGCTCTTGGGAAAGAAGAGTGTAGTATTTCGCAGACGTAAAGGATGAGCATAGAACTGCCTGGACTTCAGAGTTCTTGAGGAAAAGCTTCTTGGATACTGATTTTTGTCATGAGGAATCTTCTCATTAAAGTCTTTCTTCTCCCTTAAAAAAATCTTTAATTATGGTTTTCTGTGGCTAACCCCTACTACTTACACGTTATCGCATACACATGTTGGGAGTTTACTAAGCTTCATCTACTTTGGTCCAATTTCTGAAGGATACTAAGCAATAATAATTCAGCCAGCTTTATAGAACTGGTAGCTCTGGTTGAATGAATGAAGAGTCTGTGACAGACAAAAGAGGAGCTGAACAGGAGTGTTCGTAAATACTTCTGTTCTGTATGTGAGAATAAGTACGTTGCAATATTTACACTGTATTGTCATGATGAAATCCTTTCTACTCCAGCAGTCACTAAGGCTACTAATGCTGGAAATCTTAAATCAGTACATTGGGGTAACTTATATCTAAATATTTTTAAAGGATTGGCAGAAGAGCTCTCTGGATTTTTAATATCGATTTTTATTATAACTTGGAGCACCGGGGATGTTACAGAAGCCTGTGGGAGTTAAGGTCGTGCTAATACTTTTTTTAAAATGAGTGAGATAACCAAGGTAATTATAAGCCTGTCAGTCTGACATCAGTCTCAGGCAAAATAATGGAAATGCAGGTGTGAGACTTGAATAATAAAGGATTCAGCTCTATTGATGCAAACAATATGTTGTATAAGCACAACTGATAAGGTAGAAGAAAGGCAGCTCAAGTTGCAGAACAGAGAGTGCTACCTGGGAAAAGCATTTAGGTGCCATAATGGGTAATAATAATGGATAGAGCTTAGGTTTTTCATCCAGAACAGTAGGCAACAAGAGCTAATGTAATCACAGAATGTATAAACAGGACAATATAGAGTAAAACTAATGAGATAATTTTATATTTTCTGCTCTGTGCAGCTAGAGAGTACAAAACCTAATCTTATTTCCCACTATTCAGCAAGGGTAGGAAGGGAAACCTGAAGCCTTGAAGAGCCATAACACTCATTAGAAAATGTTCTGTAAAGTGTTATATTATCTTGAGGAGTTTTATTCAATTCACTTAGGAAACAAAATCATTAAGGGAAGACTTGATATTAGTGTATAATTTTATACACGGAGAAGAGAAAGCTGAAAACAGAAGGCTTAAAACCTAGCATACAAAGATGTGAACAGATTAGCAATTGATGAATTCATACCATAAAGAACCATGGTGACACCTCTGAAAATAGTGATGGTGAATTCTTTAAGATGGATAGTTTATAAATCGAAGTTGTGAATTTTCTAAGACAGAGTCTCTGCTACAAATAAGAATTTCTTCTGGGAATTCTCAAGCCCTTTGTAATATTGCAGGTCAGACTGTGTGATAACAATAGTCCCTTCTGGCTTTTTAATCTGCGTCTGTGTGTCAGCAAAGCAGGTATGGCTTTGAGTTTTGCTGACAGTAATGTGTGGCTGTAATCGGGTCTCAGAGCACACGGTATGCTACAATAAGCATCTGTGCATACCCGTTGGCCCTTGGGGTGATACCCTCCAACTGGCTCTTGGTCACGAGAATAATAGTGAAAAATCATGCTGTTTTAGCATTGTCAGTAAAGACAGTATTTTATTTTCAGCAATTTACTTTCAGAGCCAAGAATAAGACAGATGAGAAATCTAAATATAAGTAATGATGTTAGAAGGTCTGCTTACTCTTGAAGAAGGTTTTGCAAGTATCACTACCACCTTGCAGAATGCCTGTTCTGTTTAGCTTAGTTTAGTTTACTTTACTATGGGTGAATATCTTTACAACTTTGCGGGTAGACCCCCCTATCAAACTTTTCCATGTACTGTGTAAGGAAAATTTGGTAATTTTGCAAGACCCATTTGATATGAGCTTCCACTGTACAGTTACCAGGCTGTAGCACTAGAATATGACATTCTTAGTCATTACAACTTACATCACTTCCAGTAGATTATTTAAAGTTATTATGAGTTCTTATGGATCATAGTATAAAATTAAAGTCCAGCAAAGAGCAAAGAGCAAAACTGAACACATTTTACTCCTCTCACAGAAATATTTTAAATTATCACAATAAGCATAAGGTATTTTAGTTGATGTATTTTAATGTTTTATGGTTTTAGCCTACTATTATAATGCTTTTTTTTTACAAAGGAGTTACAAGTATCTGCATAGATCTCTGAAAATACATGGATAAGCACAGAAAGATAAAGAACTCACAACAGCATTAAGAACAAACTACTTTTATCATTCATGGTACAGATATTTGCAATGATTTTTTTTTCATACAGACTTCAAATACAGAATGTATATATCTCCATTTAAAAAGTACTCTTTTGCTCTAATGTTTGGTTAATTTACCATATGACAAAAATAGATATGCAGAATGTAATACTTGATTGTGCCTATGTGTTTATATTGCAGTACCTTCTAAATTAATCAGAATATATTCCAAGATACGAGCCAGTATTTTTAGGAATTTTCTTTTGCCCTGTCCAATTTTAGATCTTTGTAAGAATTCTGCAAGTGGTTAAGTCAGCATGATCTCAGAAAAACTGTGGGAAGTAAATGCACTAAAGTGAGAAAATATTCAAGAATGTTTCAGATTTGTATGGACTTTATTTTTGCACTCACTTTCTTGGCTCTTAAGTAAGAAAGAGTAGTTAAATTACTTGTAGTATTAATGTGTTGTACCAATTAAAAGATTAGGAGATAAGTGTTGGCCTTGAGGTGAGAAATCCATTGGGTGAGCACACATGTTTATCATTAATAGAATTTTGGTTTTTATTATCTGAGTTAACTTTTTTGGTGTAAAAACCTGCCACAATTAGGACTTTGCTCTACTCATGTCAGTGGTGTAATGACAGCACTCTGGCTCTGGGGGCAGATGGAGCCTGTGCTGAAGCTGAGTGTAGGTCTGAACATCAGGGGGACTATATTAATTCATGCCACCTGGCCCTAATGCCATCACATATGTGCAAGATGGTGTGTGGTTTGCTCTTGGTGCTCTCCTGATGTCAACAGGTGGGAGCTATAGGTGAGAGAGGAATGTGAGGGAATTCACACTTGTCTACATCTGGTTGCTTTTCAGCTTTTTTATGCTGCTCAAGCATGTGGACCTTATGCTTGGGCAGTTTCTGCATCAATTATAAGAATTACTTATGATCATGTGAGAGACCACTGGCATCTTTATCTACTCTGTATACTCTGTTTACCAAACAAGAACTTAATGAAGAAGAAGCACTGAAAGGAAAAAAGAGAACCTGAAAAAGATCAGAAGATAACAAGATAATGCTTAAGAAGAAATAATTCTGCAATCTCTTGCATTTTTAATTGTCATTATTACTACTGAGTATTCTCTCCTTGATTTCTGATTCTGCAGAAGACATACATGTAGTTGCAAATATCAAGCAGTGATCTCCCTGACTTAAAAAAAA
>NW_010307343.1:0-5727 GCF_000700745.2 Antrostomus carolinensis
GAGGAGGAGGAGGAGGAGGAGGAGGAGGAGCGGCCGCAGGTGCGAGCCGTCATTTCAGGGGGAAGCAGAGAAGGAGCGGCAGAAGCTCCAGCCGCGCCACCGCCAGCAGGACTCCCCTGGCAGGCAGCTGAGCGCAGCGGCTGGAAAAAAATGCGCCTAGGTGAGAGACTCCGCTCTATTGCTTTCTCCAGGAGCTGGAGGAAGTAGGCATCGTGTCCGTGCTCCAGGGCTGAGAGACAAGGGGGTGAATAGCCGGAATATCTTATAGAATCCAAAGGACTTTCTGTACAGCCTGGCGATGCGCGACAGGAAATTAACTCCAAAAAGAATGCTTTCTCTCAAACTGCTGCAACAGAATTGACAATTTTTCTTTCCCGGTATCTGAAATTCCTCCTGAAGGCACAGCAAGGACTATCAAAAAGATTAGAGAGATTCTGGTACTTTTAAAGAGACTTAAAGTAAATTGCCAGCATAATATCTGAATGACCTTGGAGATCACTTTATGTAGATTCATTAATTTTCACTGCCAGTCTTCTAGTCTCAGGAACTCTAGGACTGAAAATGGTTTTAACACTTTAGGGGCCTTTCAAAAAGCAAGATTGTATACAATTAATTACCTGCCTAATGATTCCTGAACTAATCAAGCATTTGCTTAAAACCGAACACAGAAGATGCTTTCTTTTACCATTTGCTTTCTCCATAACTGCGAACGAAATGCACAAGGTAATGTCCTGTAATTCAAAGAACTGGTTTTTTAAAGCAACTCCTTATTATGCTGATCGTCTAATAAATATAGAAACCCTGAACCTACGTAGAAGCTGAAGAACAGAACGATGGAGTAGTAAACAATGGCAGCTTTTCTAGTCAAATCAGCATTTCATTAGCTTCGCAGCAGAATGCAGATGGAAGTTTCTGTTCTCATTGTATGGGGGTTTGTGAAATGATTCAGGTGTTGCTACAGAGGTGAGCAATATCATGGATATACCTATGAACTCCTGGGTACTGATCCACCGTAGCAGATACGGCAGAGTTTCCAAAGATGATTATTTTAAATTACCGTGGCTGAAATTAAATTCAAGAGGATTTATTTTGTCTGTGGGGACCTTGAATTATGCTTCTGGCATTAATAATTGTAATGGACTATAACTGTTTGAAGGAATTGTGAATATTGACATAAGTCTCCACATTCTTAAATTATTTTCAGTTTTAAATGAATAGACACGATCTTCCTCGTTGTATGTGAGATGTATGTTTTCTTTCTTGGGAGTCAGAGGACAAATCTGCCTTGTCCCCTACTGGTCTCCCTCCAAATAAAATTCATTATTCATATCCAAACAGTGGTGAGTCTATTGGAATTAACCTTGACAAAAATGTTTTCCTTACCTTTCCAATGAATAGCATGGATAAGATGTAGTTAGTACCATCTCCTGAATGGAGCCAGAAAAAACAGCATTAGAGGATGAACTTTTTCCTTTACTCTCCAGTCAGCCTGTGATTTAAGTTGAGACATTGAAAAGATTATCTCCAGTAACTGCTGGTCCAAGGAACCTGAGCTGAACTGAGGTTCCTCCTTCCCTTCCTCCCCCTCACCCCATTATATTCCAAAGTAAATTACTTTCTCAGGAAAAAAATCAGTCAGAGATTCCCCCTCCACATTCCCTCCCTGGGAAATGAATGTGTCTCTTTTTTTGTCAGTTTTTATTTCCGTATTTCACAGTACCTGTTTGTTTTAGAAGTGCCTTGTGTTTGCTAAAGATTGGTCAAGAGCACTGGAGGAGCTGATCAGTGGCCTTTCTCTTTCTGGCTTTTTTTTTTTTTTTTTTTTGGTTTTTTTTTTTTTTTTTTTTTTTTTTTTTTTTTCTCTTTCTCTCTTTCTCTCTTTCTCTCTTTCTCTCTTTCTCTCTTTCTCTCTTTCTCTCTTTCTCTCTTTCTCTCTTTCTCTCTTTCTCTCTTTCTCTCTTTCTCTCTTTCTCTCTTTCTCTCTTTCTCTCTTTCTCTCTTTCTCTCTTTCTCTCTTTCTCTCTTTCTCTCTTTCTCTCTTTCTCTCTTTCTCTCTTTCTCTCTTTCTCTCTTTCTCTCTTTCTCTCTTTCTCTCTTTCTCTCTTTCTCTCTTTCTTTTTTTCCTTAAAGCTAAGGTGTGCCAGAGGTGATGCACTGATGCTGAGGAGGCATCAACAGCTATGGGACTGTAATCCTCTCAAATGTAAGCACTGGCAGTGTCTACAAAGAGAGATCGGGAGACGCTGAAGCAGAGTTTAGCTGCTGTTAAGCAGATCATCTGCTCGCTAAGGCTCAGATTGCAGCGTTCCCGAATCACAAAACATGAACCAGTCCCGATGGATTGAATGGAGGACTCTGAATATGAGCAGTAGTGGTATGAACCTATCTGAGCATCTCTCCTGCCCTCTTGGATTTGGTCACTACAATGCAGTTGACATCTGTATCCTTGAGACAGTCATTATTGTCTTGCTAACGTTTTTAATTATTGCGGGTAACTTAACTGTGATATTTGTTTTTCACTGTGCTCCACTTCTGCATCATTATACCACCAGCTATTTTATTCAGACCATGGCCTATGCTGATCTCTTTGTTGGAGTTAGCTGCTTGGTTCCTACTTTGTCACTGCTCCACTACTCGACAGGTGTCCACGAGTCCTTGACTTGTCAAGTTTTTGGATATATCATCTCTGTGCTGAAAAGCGTGTCTATGGCATGTCTTGCTTGTATCAGCGTGGATCGCTATCTCGCTATAACAAAGCCTCTCTCCTATAACCAACTGGTCACACCTTGTCGCTTGAGAATCTGCATCATTTTGATCTGGATATACTCTTGTCTGATCTTCTTGCCTTCCTTTTTTGGTTGGGGAAAACCTGGTTACCATGGAGATATTTTTGAATGGTGTGCTACCTCCTGGCTAACTAACGCCTATTTTACTGGCTTTATCGTGTGCTTACTGTACGCTCCCGCTGCCTTTGTCATATGTTTCACCTATTTCCACATCTTTAAAATTTGCCGGCAGCACACCAAAGAGATAAACGATCGGAGAGCTCGATTTCCTAGCCACGAAGTGGATGCTGCTGGGGAGACTGGGCACAACCCGGATCGCCGCTATGCCATGGTTTTGTTTCGGATAACCAGTGTGTTCTACATGCTGTGGCTCCCCTATATCATATACTTTCTGCTGGAGAGCTCTAGGGTGTTGGAAAACCCAGCGCTTTCCTTCTTAACGACATGGCTTGCTATAAGCAATAGTTTCTGCAACTGTGTGATCTATAGCCTCTCCAACAGCGTTTTCAGGCGGGGACTGCGGAGACTGTCAGAGACAATATGTTCCTCTTGTATGTGTTTAAAAGACAGGGATGTAAAGGACCCTAAACCGAGAAAACGGGCTAATTCCTGCTCCATTTAATGACAACTGACGCATGTAATCAAACGCGGAGTTTTTGATAGTATTTGCTGTATCTGGAAACTTGCCAGAAGAGAAATGTTTACTTGACTAGCTTGCTGTGATTGTTAGAGTGAGTTCAAAAGCGATTGCGGAAAAGGGGAAAAGCTGCTGTAAGAGGGGTCGCTGAACTTGAATCTAGCTCTTGGGGCATTGTGAGGAGAGCAATTCGACAGAGATGATGGAGAAAGTCAGAACTTAAAATCTTCCAAAGGGCATGAAACAACTTCCACATCAGAGGAGGTTCCTCATCAAATAAATAAGTTAGTTACTACCTTATATTTTCCCCCTTGTAGAAAAATTGTCTCACTGTCTTTGTGTCAGAATATACTGTAGCCTTCTGAATTTAAATATATTTAAGAGGAAACAATCAACAACTCAGTAAGTGGCTATCCGTCAATTATATACCTGAGGACTCTAGTAGATATTGCAGATTATCGATCAGCTCTGTCTCTGCTCACACCTTGTACAATTTTCAGTTGTACAAACAATCCTCAATGCATAAAACCTGCACTGGGCATGACGCTTTTGGCTAAAACGGCACATTTTGGTACAACTTTCACAGAAGCTCTCCCTCTCACATCTCCTTTTTTTTTTTCAATCCCATGCTCTGCATCCATAGATTCCATCAGGTCCACGTGGTTTAGTTTGAGGGCACCTATGAGGTAAACTTGAGTTTCCACCCATTCATCCCGCAGAAAGCAATAGCCCTTGCTGGCTGGCTGGGTAACTGCAGCTGCCGGTGTACGGTGACTTCTTCAATCTGTCATTCACTTGATCCTGTTAAATTAGCACCCGGTATTGATGTAGTGTCCTTTAGGGTCTACTAAAGCTTTTCCTTTATTGGCTACACAGATAATCCTGATGCTGATATGATAATCACACACAGCAGTGTGCATCACTGCTTAGAAAATTCCAACTAACCCTTTTCTTTGGGAAGTCTACATCGCTGACTGTGGTAGCTGTCAATCTGCTGTGTCAACCTAGCTTGCACATACTGTATTTTTATATATATATATATTTTTTTTTTTTTTTTAGAGAAAATGTAAATTGTGGTCTGTGCCTAATGTTTTCATAGCACATGGAATAGGTCAGTGCTACAGGATTAAAAAATTACATTTGCTTTAAGAGAAATTACTTCTGTGCAGTTGTGGAATAGCTGTTTGCTAGACAAGTGTTCTCAGAGGAGGCGAACAAGACAGTGTAGTATTAAATACAGGCAAAGAGCTTCAGTATTTCTTTTTGTACTGAACTGATTTTCAGGGCCACTGATGAAATCTTTTTTATTTTGCAAGGGCGCACATTAGGTCTGTGTAATAAATTGCCAGGGGTTCAGATGCATGCCAGTCAATAAGATATTTAAAGTATTATTTTGAACCAAATGTAATTTTCTTAGATGGTTATTGGCTTTTTAAAAAGGCACAATTATTTATTATTGGTGCCTTTTAACACTGCACTATTATTCCTTCTTTCACCAAAACGCGTATGTAAAGATCATCGTGCCTATTACTTTTGGTAACGGAAGCTAACCACGCTTGCACACTTGTGGTTTGACTCTACAACTCCCTTAATCATGTATTCTTTGTTCTGTTGAGGTGGTTCTGAACCCCTGTACTTTTATTTATTAAAAAAAAAAACAAAAACCTGTAAGAAAGTTGAAACAATGGAATAAAGTAGTATTATGTATATCAAAACCAGCCTTGGCTTTAGTTCCCTGATGTTACTCTCTGTTCTCTGTGAAAGTTCGTTTGGGTTAGGACTTGAGAGTGAACGGTTTAAAATCCAAACCTCAAAGCTGCTTCCTTGCTATCTTAATTGTTTATATCCTGGTTTCTAGCATCGTACAATCTTGAAAGCGGATTGAAATATGACTTGAAACATTCCTCTAGCGAAGCTGAGCTGTTGCTGACAATTAGCCCTGATAGTTATTATGAAAAAAAAAAATGAGTCGTACTCTTTGCAGATATCTTGTAATGCTCCATGTCTGCAGGAATGTGCCTGCTGCCTTCTTGTGAAAAGTTCCTGTTTATTTCGGAAGGCTCTTTTTTGGCTGACTGCTCCTCTGTGAGGTTGTGTAACCCTTTCTCCTCTTACAAACACGACTTGGATTCATTTCATTTTGTCATTATTTTGTCATTGTTTCCTGCTTAGTAGGTCCTCAGCCTGCAAGACTGAGACAAGAAGCAGTGTAATATCTCATTTCTCACAATTCATGGGGCTGCACAATAAAGCAGTTTTATATCTGTGCTCCAGAGCTGGCCGCTTACCTCTTCTGGTCTTTAT
>NW_010307343.1:5760-20749 GCF_000700745.2 Antrostomus carolinensis
ATTCAAGAAAAGGTCTAGAAGATGCTTGAAGTTGAACTAACCTTTAGAACAGAGCCTGGAGGCAGTAGATCATTGTTAGCATGGTACTGTAATTACAAACATATAGAAATACCCAAGCTAACTGCTTTCTATCAGGGGTGCCTCAGCTGAACCCTGCTTGTATAACCCCAGCAAAGGGAGTCTGATGTACAGCAACTTGAAGCTTTATTGCCTGCAAAGGGCGAGTCAGAAAGGGAGCTTCACTTGAGAGGCTGCAGCACAAGGTTTGCTCACCAGCCCAGCGGCTTCTTGCCCTGAAGGGCAGAGTTAGCAATACTTTTCTCTCTACCATCCTCTTGTGCTTGTGGAGTTGTCAGGCGGGACTGAAAATTTCCTTTTTCCTCAGGCTGTCCTTGGAGGAAGAGAATACAGCAGAAATCCAATACCCTGCAAACAAATCCTAGCTTCCTAGGTTCTCTGCCCTTTTTTGGGGGAGGTTTGTTCCTTAACATTGGTTGTTGGTGCAAGAAAGCTAGTTTGCTTCTCTGGACCCTGAATTTCAGTTGCTGTAAAGTCACACTTCAGCCTGTAAATCTGAGTCTCCTGGAGACTGTCAAATTAAACATCCTCAGCAGAGTTAAATATTGCATTTCTTCTTGCTGTTTCCCAGACTACAGGATTTCACCTGGTGGTCAGTCAGATGAATTTTTAAATTTAGTAAGTGTGGTTTATTTTTTTAAAAGTGTTTTCTAAACTCGTGATTTAAAATTTTATTTGAGGGAGGTTTGTTATTGTTTTACTAATGCTGTCTGAGGATCCCAGCTGGTGCTAAATTTTCTTCCAAAATTATAAGGCTGGACGTTTTGACAGATAAAAAAAAGTCCAATAGCAATTCCAGTCACCCAATCTGTCACTTTGGATTTTCATTCTGTCATTGTATAAAGTCTCATGTTTTTGTATGAAAATCTGATTAAAGAATGAGACTTTTAAAGGTGGCATCTGGAGTACACATCCCACTTTCATATGCCTAAAGATCTTTATGATTTATGAAATACCTAGTAAATAGGTGACCAGACACTGACCAAAGAAATTGACAAGATAAAATCATTGTTGATAATATAGTTAATAATAAAGTCTCTCTATATACAGGTACACTGAGGGAATTGCTAAAACTTAGGTTCCTTAAAAAAAAAATAGCTATGAGAAGAAAACATATATAAAATACTAAATAAAAAAGGTAAAGTGGAGAGATATGCCTCATAGGTAAGCAAAACAAAAACTCCCAAACCCAAAAACCTATATTTATATAAAAAAGCCCTCCTTTTTGCAGGTAGATTATGTTGTGCCATTACATTTCTCTTGAATATTTATGCTTGTGGTATAACAGAGGCCATGTCAAGGTCGATTGTGTTACTGTTTTTGGAACCTCATGTCTTCAGCCTAAGGAAAAGTCAAAAAAATTGTGTAAAGGCAGCAAAAGTGCTACCAGAAAAGTAATTTTTTTTTTATTCACCAAATTTCTATGTGCTTCCTTATTTTCTGGAATGGCTGGGTGAATTTCTCCTTAAAATACTATTATTTAAAGGCAAAGAAAACTGTAGGAATGAAAAGCAAAATGCTGTCTTTTCAAAGTTTATTTATTGTCTTATAGTACGATATTTTTTCCTCCTATTTCTGCTTAAGAATCCATTTTGTAATTGTACTTTGGTAAAGCAGGAGGTATCACCCTGGGTTTATTTCTGTGCAGAATCTTTGTGCTTCCTCCCCTGAAAAGTTTGGAGTGTTTTGCTTTGATACGGGCTATTGAGAAACGTGATTCAGTGTAATGATCAGCTGTTTCATTGGCTCTTTCATCTTGCGTGTGATAAATTAAATTTAACTATTAAAAAAAAAGATAGTTGTTACGACAGGATATCGAGTTGGTGGGAGATGCATCCCATTTTATACTGTCTCACAGCTGATTCTCAGCATGAAACTCCTTTATCTTTCCTCATACAAATAAATAGGAGATTTACCTATTTACCTTTCCCCAAGCAAATAAATAGGTGGATATTTTTTGTATAGTGCTGTTTGAGTACTGAAGATGTGTATCTGTAAATCCAAACTCTGCTCGTGGTGGGAATGTCCCTTTAACAGCTCTCCATGTCAGTTGCAGCGTGCCTAGCAACACCAAGGTCCTGGAGCTGACTTTGCCAAGGAGCAGTGCCAGAGGTTCAGGAGGCCAGCGCTGCTGGGGGGAAAGGATGGCAGTGAAGGTGGCAGTGCCCTCCTCCAGGATCAGCTCATTTGCAGATCTGTCAGTTTTGTTGTCCCTGTCACCAAAAGGATGAGTTTAAAGCCTTTGCCTTCATCCCCTGCTCCTCTGTTACCTCTGTCTCTCTTTAGGCTGTTTTATGGATGGGGTAGTGCATCATTCTGCTCAACTGAATTAGATTTATTTTGTGGGATTGTTTGGTTTTTTTATTATTATTACAATATTTTATGTATGTCATTTTAATGGCAAAACCAAATATTACTGTGTTAACTAGATGCCAATTAATTTTTAGGCCTTTCCAGAAGTGGAAGCATCACTGAGGTAGTGTTTTCCTGTCACTTGTGGCGTTGCCTGCAACATTGCTTAAAGATAGTATTTTGCAAAGATTACATGATTTTTGCTAAACCAAACATGAAGTTGGAGTATAATCTGTTTTTTTCCCCCCTATTTAATGTAGGGGAATGTTAGTTAGTTAATAAAAAACATAGTTAATGGGTTTTCTTAGTCTATATTAAATTTATACATAGATTTCTATAGTCATTAAGCATATTTACTTGTTAACAAAAGAGTATGCCACTATTGTAGATTAGCGGGATTATAGAAGGACATTTAAGGGTAGCTTCCTACTCACAGGTTTTTCTAGTCAGTTTTAAATAAAATGACTCCTTTCTCTATCTGATGTTAGGAAGATCCTTCCAGAAAATATGATATGAGCTCTGTAAGCTTTAAGCGCTAAGGCAACAATATGTGAATGGAGAAGCAGCTGTTAATGGCTCTGTGCCCCAGCACAGCCTCGGCAAGATACTAAATACCCCTGACTTCTACATTCCTAATTTCTGTGGATTTTTCCTTTGTCTAAGTACTGTGAAACGTAGGATGAATATAGGGACACAGCAGTGCTTGCAGCTACACTAACAGGAGGCTGGGAAAAGCAATTTCAGGCAGTGAAAATGCCTGGAGATCTTTGGGATTTTATCACAGTCTTACGCCGACTGCTGCCAAATTTAACCCTCTGGAGAAGAGTGTGATAGCAACGCTGAAGGCTTTTCATTGGAGTCACCGTGTGGCTCGGTTTGAACAAAGGGAAGGTGATTTGGATCTGAATGAAACTTTCATAAGTGCAATGATTACCGGGTTTCACTTTTTGTATGTGATGTTCAACCCTGCCTCAAAGCTCGCAGTATGAATTTTGCAACCAACAGTATTAGAAAAAGTGACAGAACAGGAAGATTTTGAGAAGCTCAGAGATGTCGGCGTGAATCGTGCGAGGGCATTTCTGCATCTTGATGGCATTGCTTTTTGTTTCTTTGTTTTCTTTAATTGAAATACATAATGCTTGTTGATTTTTTTTATTTTTTTTTCCCTTCTACCACAAGTTACTTGAATAAGCACAAATTATTTTCATCATGGAAGAAGTCCATTTAATGAGATATTCAAATGAAGAATAGGATAGTGGCTTGGGAAAGTATAATAGATGTGTCCCAAGGACATGTTACTTCTGGACATGTACAACTATGAATTTCATACCCTTTAGGCAGGAAAGTCTTGAAATACCTGCACCAGGTGAGGGTTTCCAGTCCTTGTATGATCTCTCCAGTGTTGTTTGTGCTTGTGCATGTATTATTTAAAAGTTCTTCTTGCGTGACATCTAAATTTAGAATTGTAAATGGATAAATGATATTTGCCATGGTCAGGCAAATTTGTTCTGACCTAGGAAAGACACTTGCTGAACCCACAGGCTTTTGGTGTTTATTAAGTGATTATAGCACACAGGTTCTCATTAGCGGGGAATTACTGCGGGGAAGCAAATAAAAGATCTGTGTGTTGAGGCAGAAGAGTTGACCGTTCCTCAGATGGACTGCTCTTCATCTGTTTACATGAAATTAGTGCTTCTGATGAGACCAGGCGAAGCGGGGACCCAAAACAGAGAGTGGGTGACCTTTATTTTCTTATTTTGGTAGTTTCCCTTCACTCCCCTCTCTTACTCCATCTCCACGTTCACTCCTCTGCTTAAATGAGGACTGTCAGATACCCACCACTTGTCTCGCTTTGGAATGGGTATGACCTCCCCGTTTCCTGCTGGGAGTCGTGTCGCTCTCTGGCAGTACAACGTGCCATTTAAACCTCTGATTCATGTTGACTGACTAAACCCGTGGTGGTTTGAATCGTTACCGTTGCGGCAGCAGGATGAAGCGTGCCTGTGCCTGTGCCTTGCCTCCTCTTCCCTTGGTTGTTTCAGGTCAGCCTGGCAGCTTGGCACAAACCTGTTCTTGGCACTGGGTAGGGTTGTATGGCAGAGAATCCTGGGGTGGCTGGAGCAGCCACACATCCTCTGCTTGTGCTTTGACTACATGGAGTTAATCTTCCACAGAAGGGGTGGGATAGAGAGCTGAAGGCAATAATGCCTTAAATTGCCTTAATGGGGTTTTTGCAGAGCTTTGTTTTTTGGGGGTTTTTTAATGGTAAGAAAATTTGTTGTAGATAAAAAAGAGAGATCTGCATACTGCGAGTGATGAATTGTTCTTGGGTCAAGAACAGATTAGTGTGTTCTTCATCAGTGTCCTCAGCAGGTGAACAGGATCTCCTTAAGAGAGTTTTGTTACAATCAGGTAGATATTGGACACTACAATTTTTATAATGAGTTTTAATGCCACTTTATGTACATAAAGGTTGTAAACAGTCACGTCACGGCAAGGTTTCAGTGACAGCTTTTTCTTCATTTCAAGGGCTTTGGGGACCACTTTGTGGCTGGAGTTGGAGAAGTGCTAAGCATGTACTAAAATTACCAAAGCCAAACCGGCAAACACAGGCTATAAATGAAAGACCTTTATCCAAAACTACTTCCTCTGTCATATTGCCTACTTAAAATTGTCTAGGCAATATCTCATGTTGGCTTATGAAGATGACATACAGAAAAGCAAGAAATCTACTAAATATAACCATAACTATGTGCTGTCATCATTCTTTTTAAGATTTTTGATTTCTCAACTCAGGACTTTCTGTGACTCCTTACCTTGCGAACTCATAACCAATTAATTATTTTCTTTGTGCTTTTCTTGATCTCTGGCTGTTGGGGTTTTTTTAAAGTTCATTTTAAAATTTGAACTTGAATTTTAAACTCAATTTTGCTGTTATGTAGATGTGTTCTTCATTTGACTCATGTAAAAACCTTTATGAGAATATTAGACAGATCAGGCCCTTGGAGAGAACTACATCTAGTCTTAAATCTGTTCAGGCTGCATTTCATTGTATTTAAAAAAGCTGTTGCTGAACCTTGTTTATGAGATTTCAGGTGTCTTTGCAACAAGCCTCATCGACAGATGACAAGTTCTCCAACATCTTCTGTTGGGCTGAAATATTATTTGCCACTGATTTTATTTGTAAATATTGATAACTAAAGAAACTGTTTTGGTGGTGAATCAGTATTTTTGGATGGGATTTATGGAGATACTTCATCTCTCTATTGTATTTCCCTTGATTCTGATGGCAGTTCAGTACAGCTGGAAGTTTTGTCCATGTCATCCCTGTGCATTTGCAGCTCCTTCCTTCGGCTTCATCCTGGCTTGAGAAGCTTTTAGGGGGAAAAGTATGTCTGTGATGGTTGGTCATTGATACAATTATTTTATGAACTTCACTGCATTAGTAATGTCTGTATTTTAAAAATAAAAATCATAGCAAAGTGCTCTTGTAATAATGGTGTTGATTTTTGTTTAAAAATAAATTTATAGCAAGGTAAAAATTTTTTGCATTGGTAAAAAGAGGTTTGAAATGTGATGTAGGTGAGGGATACCTGTTGATAATTTTGGGGAAAGATTTGGATCTCGAGTGGCAGATGAAACTCAAGAGAGAAATATAAATATTGATTCTGAAGTAATTAAGCACTTAGTTTTCATACAGTAACAAAATGAATTATATCCATTTCCTGTCAGGAAGAGGATTTGGGGTTACTATAAATTGCCTTATGGAAATGGTAGCTTACCAGAAATATTGAGATACTAGTAATTATGTAAGTAATAAAGAAAATATTAGAAAGCATCACTGCCACCACCATGGTGGTCTGGACCTTGAGTACTGAGTGTAAGTGGTCCATGGTAGCACAGCTGGAAGGAGCTCTGAGGAACGACAAAGGAACTCCCTTCTGTAAGGGAGAAGTCACGTCTCTAGGATTTTCCAGCCTAGAAAAGAAAGGATTAAGGTGCAGGGGAGTAAGAGGGGTCTGTGAGGTCGTGAATGTCGTGGGGGAGAGCTGGGTATAGTTTCTCACTGTTTCTCTAACAGTGTAAAAAAATAAATAAAATCAAGGGAGCAGTATGAAAGGAAACTGTATGTAGTGAGTTGTGGAACTGACAGAAGACACTGGGGATGTGATATCTGACATGGATTAATGTCCTGGTTTCACTAGGACAGAGCTAATTTTCTTCTTAGCAGCTCAAACAGCACTGTGTTTTGGTTTCAGTGTGGGGTTTGTTAGGAGAAGGACGCTGATAACACACTGATGTTTTCAATTGTCACTGGAAGATGAAGGACTTCCCAGCCTCTCCGTGTTTTGCTGGTTTGCAGGTGGAAGGGACTGGGGGGGACATTGTAAAATTAGCAAACCCAGACTGGCATTTGGATGTGCCAGTGGGATATTCCCTATCATATAATGTCACATTCAGTATATTAATGAGGGTCGGCTGGAGCTCTGGGCTCTGACTCTCCCGTGATTGCGGTTTCAGTTCGGGATCCTCCGGGATCATTATCTGGGAACGGGCTGGGCTTGGTCAGTGGGTGGTGAGCAATGGCACTGGGCATCACTCATTTATGTATTATTCTGTTATTACCATTATTATTGTCATTATTATTTTAAGTTTTATTTTATTCCAATGATTAAATTGTTCTCAACCTATGAGTCTCCTTACCTTTACCCCTCCAACTCTGTCCCTTATTCCCTGGCGAGGGGACAGAGCGAGCGAGCGGCTGTGTGGTGTTTGGCTGCCAGCAAAGTTAAAGAAATTCAAGGAAGAATTGTGTATTAGATGCTGTCATCGTGCTTCTGATTTGGGAGTCCATATCATAGAATCGTAGAATCCCAGACTGGTTTGGGTTGGAAGGGACCTTAAAGCTCATCCAGTTCCAACCCCCCTGCCAGCAGCAGGGACACCTTCCACTAGACCAGGTTGCTCAAAGCCTCATCCAACCTGGCCTTCAACACTTCCAGGGAGGAGCAGCCACAGCTTCTCTGCCCAACCTGGGACAGTGTCTCAATGGAGTTTAGCAGAGGCTGGGAGGCTGTGATGGAGGTATTGTCACGGTCTGTTTCTCCTGTTCTCATACTTGTCCTTCAGGGTCTGTCACTGCTGTTGCAGACGGTGTTGGTGCTGGAGGAGCTAAGGGCTGACCCACAGTGTCTGCTCGTACCTTCCTGCTCTGCTGTATTGTTAGATCTTTATTACTTTTCATATACTAACTCTGGATATTTCTTTTCATATTTGATCTGTCAGGAAAAAAAAAATGCACAATTTACTTCAGCTGAATAAAATTGTGAGTGAAAAATGAACATCTGTGGCTGTGTGTCTCTGTGTGTGTGTGTGGAAGGTGGCTGTGAGAGTAGAAGTGTCAGTATGATCAACTGTCCCCATCTTTTCTCGCTACTGAAGCAACATACCTTTTGGAAGAGCATCGATAAAGCAGTCGTGAAGGGGACTATATTGGTAATTCTGATATCAAGCATTACGGGATAAATTACAATTTTTTTTCCAATAATTGTAGTAGTTAGGAGCCAGGCTATTATTGTAGGCAGCCCAGAGTAAAAAGGGCTTCTTAACCTTATCTAAACATCGTGATTTTTTAAAATAAAAAATGATACTGCAAAAGTAGAGATGCCTACACTAGAAATGGCTGCTGGATACCCCTGCTGAGCTGCAACTGGGTCAGCAGAGGTCCAGCAAGTCCTCTGCTTTACCATGCCATTAGAAAATTAGGTGATACCATACTGATAGGAAAAATGATGTGGGGATCACTAATGCTGCAAATGCTGCTATTTTGTGTTCAGGGAGAGACTAAATCCTTGAGAAGATATCCCTCACAGCCTGTTGTGGCTGATGTCACATAGTTCGCAGTTCCCAGCAACTACTTGGTATTTTCTCAAGTATTTCTCCAGTCACCAAAGTTAACAGTGATGCTAACAACAAAAAGAACAAGGCAAGTATCTTAACGAGCCATGATGAGGATGGAGTATGGCCGTGGTGTTCCACTCCTAATCAGCAGCGCGTCATCTGTTTTCTGAAATAAGCCATTATCCATTGAGAAGTAAAACCAGAATTCAAACTAGATCTCCATATAATTGAGGCTGATACATTTTAGAGTTGGAAATAGCGTGTAGTTTGCTCTGCTTGTCAGTGTATCCCCACAACTATATATTCTCATTAGGTATTTTTAATATAGTTTTAACCATGCTACTCCTTTCATTTTGCAATTAGATTAACGCTGGTTTGCCCCCAATGACACTTTCTCATTGTGTTTAAAAACCAATATTAATAGCTATGTTCTGTGAATAAAATGTGATTTTTAAGGTGCATCCTGAGCCTTTTCTTTGCTAGGTTCTTGTGCCTCATCTTTAAGTGCACAGTTGTGCACTTGTGGATCATGAAGTGGGTTCTCTATGCTCAAATTTGTTTTCCTGTGTGGCAGTTCCATGCAGTACTGCATCTTCAGGCAAGCTTGAGTCCTCTTCCTCTTGTTCATGGATTCAGGATGTGGAAAAGGTGGGAAAACGTCAGGCAAAATTGTAGCTTTGGATGTCAGTGTTTATTTTAATGACTGAGTCCATTTTGTTAATTTTTCTTCTAGTAGAATTTAAGTGAACTTGCAGAACCCAGCAAGACTGTGGGTATTTTCATTTTTCTTCCTTATAAAGTAATTACCACTTGAAAAACAATGTGCTTGTACAGAAAATTTTGAAATTTCAGGTGGATATTTCACAGTATCACAGAATATTAGGGATTGGAAGGGACCTCAAAAGATCATCCAGTCCAACCCCCTGCCAGAGCAGGAACCTAAATGAGATCACATAGAAAAGCATCCAGGCGGGTCTTGAATGTCTCCAGAGAAGGAGACTCCACACCCTCCCTGGGCATATTTGGTTTATACTACAGGCTTGGGTTTTTATCTGTTCTCTTACTGGAATCATTCTGGTTACTCATAATTCAAAATACTGAAAAATGAAGGTGTGGGCACTAGCAGGCATTTCTAACATGCCTCCTAATGATGTTTGCAGTCTAGAAGTCATAAAAACTTTATAATATTTTAATCAAAAAGCATTTTTGCAGCTTTTAAATGTAATAGCTCATTAGTTGTATTAATGATACACATTTTGGTCCAACTCCGTCCCTGCTGGAAGCAGAAATCCCATTGACTTCAAGGGAACCTTGGAATTTTCAGGCGATTTGGCTCAGTTTTCTCTATTCAGTCTAGGAGGGATATGGAAAACCCTGAACTACTGATTTTTCAGCAAGTACACAACATGACTCATGAGTCTCTCCATTACAGGAGAAGGGAATGTGGCAGAAGCATTACTAATGAGGACAGAAGTCCCCCATGAAATAAGTGTGCATCTGTGTTTGTGCGCTGAACCAAAGACAATATGTTAACATATGTTAAAAAAAAAAAAAATCACATTTCTCATCTCTGTTAAGAAATATTGCTGAAAAGCACGGACTGTGAAAGAGAAAAAGGGAGAGAGTGCTTAGCTCTGGTTTGCTACATTGCACTTGTGCTTTCAGTCTGTTTTCCAGATAAGCAAATTGACTGGCAGGATTTAAAAACAGGATTATTTTTCCACGTATGAAAAAATGCTACTTGCATGAATATTATGCTGCGTTATTTCACGTTATTAAAAAGCTTTAAATATAGATTGTTGTAGTAAGCACATGACAATTGAAAAAGTATAACTCTAGGATGTTGTTTTAGAACTTCTGTATCTGAACCCCAAAGAGTCTGACTAAATTTTATTATCATTTATTTGTCAAGCCCTCCTCTTCCCCCCAGGTGCGTTGCATTGCTCTTATTTTTTTTAATGTAACAGCATATTGACCATTTTTCCTTGAAGTGAAATATGACCATATGAACATAAAAGGCATTAAAATATTCTGTGCCTAGATTAAAGATTAGGATTGAATCAAGATTAAATCTTTTTTTTGTTTGGGTTTTTTTGTTGTTGTTTTTTGTTAATGTCATCTGTTACTCTCCAGGTTACCTGGTGGAGTATTTGATCATTCAGAATTAGAGTAGAAATCTGAAATCCTCTGTGTTTTGTTTTGTTTTTTTTTTTCTTTAAATGAAAAACATATTTTTCTATTTATATCAGACTCTAATCTTTAAAAAAATACTACTGCTTAACTGTTTACTGTTGTGTAGAACTCTTGTTAGATATTTACCATGGCTCTTTGACTGCTACAAGAAGCCTGTTTTCATCAGGAGACCTTTCTGCATAACAGAAGGGTGTTGGTCACACTTCAGTTTATTTTTCGTGCTGCCTTTATTGTCCACAACAAAATAATCTCATGCATATAAATCGATTTCAGGTAATGTCTTGTGCTGTTACAGCTGGACAAAATGATTTCTCTCAGTTCAGTCTCTTCAGGTCTTTCTTATTCTCTGCAACAGCATCTCCAGCAGTATTTGAGTTGACCTGCTTTCTTATTAACCACTTTCTTTCGAAATTAGGGCAATATTAGCATACTTTTTTGTTATATTTAGATATCATTGTTCTTGGAGCTCGATGAATTGACATTTGGATTTAGAACATGAATTTAATATTTTGTGCTGATGGATTTGTTTCCTGTCTTGTTACCATTACATCTCTTAGAATTGGTTCCAAAGAGTGGTAGCAAAATACTGGCTCTGAACCCCAACAAAAACACATATTTATAATAATTTTAGTGTTAACACTTAGAAAAATGTAGCGCTAACTATAAATGTAGACCCAGTTTTTTACTTCTCATAATAGTTTAGTAGTTTTGATAACCAGCTTGATTGTAAGCTGACTTTCAACAGTGATATGAAAGATTTATTTTTTTTTCCCCATTTGTTTTTAATTTGGTCTCTTGTTTGTAAAGACTTGATCAATTACATAGTTACAGGCTGTAAAATGGGCAACTTTCAATTCACACTCATTTCAGTATTAGATAAACACAGGAAGTAAAATTACGTATAGGAAAAGGTGTGAATCCATTCTGAGGGCTTTGCAACTTGACTGTTCTGCAGTGCTGGTTTTAAAGATTTCAAATCTAAAAACTCATCCAGAACTCACAAAATTAACGCCTGAAGTCATGACTTTTTTCGGCTGCGTGTACTTATGAGTTACATTCCCTTGGAGAACGCTTGAGTGTTGGAGCACATATGCTAAATTTCATACCAGCAAGGCAGAAGCTACATGTGTTCTGGTCCAGACATATTTTGCTGCTATGATACGTGATTGTAAATAGCCCTTTAATGTTCTCCCTCTATCAGAATCAGCCTGAAGGCACCATAATTCTATTGCAATTTATTTTTTGGTTTGTTTGAACCAAGTATTCTGTGTAGGGTGGTTGTCAGGGCTTATATAAAACCTGAGCTGCTTACTCCTCAGCTGAGGCTGAAGGAGGACGTCCTTCCTCCCCACCCCGTCTCATGCAAAGATACCATCTGGGTGTATGGGATGGACTCCAGATCCGACTTGGAACTAATCCAGGAAATGTTACAGGCACCTTCAAGCAAACAGAACAAAACATAACCGAATGAAGCCCTTCATCAACAGTGATGCATCCCATGTCATCAGGATTTTTTAATGCATATGGTACCACAAAGCATTAGTTTCCTCCAGCCAGCCTGGGAACTTTTTTAGAAAGGTGTAAATTTTCAGTGTTTTAAGAATGTTTTGCCTGAAGCTGTATGCCTTATTTTTGAAGGTGTTTCTTCTTGTGGTGTTGTCAAATTATTGGTTTCTGGAGCAATGGTTTTTTTACACTTCTGATCAGTTAATTTATTTCTCTCGGTAGGACTGAACCTGAAAGAAAAGAGAAGCAGCTTAGGCAGCCATTGTTACCTTTAGTACTTTCGATTTCTGTTATTTTTATTTTATTTTATTTTCCTATGAAAAGTCGTTTTCTTAGACTTGTGAAGTGGAAGATTACTTAGAAAAGCAAGAACCATCTTTGTTCCTTTTTTTTGATGGTTTTAAACAGCTACTTTTTCTCATGGTTACATATAATTATTTTTTTATTTCAAAAAATACCTGCAGGTCCAAATCGAATCTGTCTGGCTGCATTCTCAGCCTCTAAACTTATGGTCTGTTTAGATTACCTATCCATCACGTAATATTATTTCAGTCCTGACACCAGGTATAAAGTCTGTATTTTGTAATATATTCTGTTTAAAACAAACAAACCCAAGTTACTAAGATGTGACCAGGAGCTGATCAGACTAGTTCTAATTTTGCACTTTTTGATTGTTCTTTCTGACATTGGTCTCTCTGAGGTTTCCTTTTCCTGGCTCATCAGTAACCTCGCTCCTCTCTGTTTCTAATGCACCATGTCAAAACTAATTCCCATCTCTACTTGAGATGTTTTAAATTTAAAAGATCATACCTGCTCCAAGAAGTTGTTAGAAGGAGCCGTGGTGTTCTGAATGGAAACTCTCAGGCTCCCACCCAACCACAAATTGGTGTTTCTTTGTCATCTGCTCATCTTCCAGACCTCAGCATTATATGGTAGATACCCACAGGGTAAGATGTTTAAATTTAAAGGTCATTCTCAAACGGCTGTTAGAGAGGCAATAAATAATGAAGAATAGCTAGGACTTCTTGAGGCAAAAATTATATCTCGTGGCTTTTAGAGCTTTGCATATTGTGATCTTTTTTGAGGTATAATGGCACTTGGAAACCTGAGAATTTAAAGTTAAGTTCCTAAATATTCATTTGAGGCTACTAAGTAGACGTGTCCTGCTTCTTCAGGATTGCTGAGCAACCCAAAATCCCAGTCAAGTGACTCAACAACTGTGGATTTGTTACTGAAACAAGTAAATAATCTCCACAGATTGTCTGTAAACTTACTGAGATTTAAAATTTGATCATTTTCTTCTAACTCATATTGCATGATGATTGTTTTTTAGCCAAGTTAGAGGTTATGGATTGTTAGTCTCGTTCTTCCTTGTTTCTGATTGTTGAGTGTCCTCTGGAACTGATGGTTATACCACTGACAGAAATACTATTATGAGTTTAATTTAATGGATCCATCAACATAATGGATTGTTTATATTCCTCTTCTTTTTCATTAATTTATATTTTAAAATTCAGTTTATTTGTCAGGCTTCTCTTTTTCCAGTTCTCCCTTTCCCATGTAGTTGCAGTCAGGTGCTTTCAGGCTTTTCTAACAAGCAGGGCTCTGTGTTGTACCGAGACCATCATGAATGGCAGCAGCCTGACTGGAGAAGAAGAGGAAGGGCTGTTTCAGAGGTACCTGAAAGTGACTGGTCAGTCTGAATTCTTTTCAGAGCCATGTTTTGGTGCTTCCTCCTGACTGATGAGGGAAGCACCTCAGACATACGTGTCAGGATACTGTGACCTTGCCTTTCATATCTGGTGCTTGATTACAGTTTGGCTGTGATAGGAAGGGAGCAGGAGAGTTAAGTAACCTTTCTGAATATGGATTAGAATTATGATATTAGTATGTTTTATGCTACTTTTTTTCAGTTTGAATTGCGAACTGGAAGTTTCCAGGATATGAACAATTAATACATGATAGAGAGCAGTTGAAAACCAAGTAAGTTTTTGTTGATCAAAACATACTTCAAAGATTGAGAGTAGTATTCCAGAAGGGAGATTTTAACTGCGTAAAACACTTAGAGGTTGGACAGTATGTGGAAAAATGAAATCAAATTAAACAGTGACTTGCTTCAGTCTGTGTTTTCCATTGCTTTCACAGTGGGTGGTATCCACTCCGTTCTTACTGGAGAGCTTGACTTTGCTGGGCTGCATTTCAGTGAAACTTATTTTTGAAGTAAGATGCTCTCTTAAACTCCACGGTCACACTTTCTTCTCCAGTGTCCAGGACGGGTGGCAGGATGGGTGACTTAACGCTGTTCTTTATCTAATATATATGAAAGTGTTTTAAAATACTGCTGGGTGGTAGCAGGTAGATAAGAGTAAATCACATTTCTACTCTCTTGGAACTGACAGTGTTTGTTTTTTTCTGTCTCTTTCCATCATCCTGTAGAGAATTTTTTGTAACTTGTTTTTAATGCCAAGCAGTAGACAATGTCCATTCTTTTACTTTTCCAATGCCACGGTTTGTGTAACAAAATAATTATGTTAGGAACAAGAGGTTTCTTAGAAGTTGGCACTGTTACATTGTATGTGCTATCTTGATTTGAGCATTAATAACTGTAAAATAGGATTCGACAAGTAAGAGCTGAAACAGTCGTTTGGCAACACCTTGTTTGTTTGCCCCCTGGTAATTCTTGGTCTGAGGGGAAATTGCCCTGGAGAGATGAGCAGCATCCATTGTCTAAGGAATAAACCAGTGTCTTTAGCGAGCCAGTGATGTGATTTTGGCGAGATGAATGATGCATTTTAGAAAAATCTACTTTTAGAACTTCAGTTCTTCTAATTGTCCCCACCAGCTGCACATTTTCAAAATTTAAATGTGAACTCTGGATTATGCATCCCCTTTCATGGGGCAGTAGGTGAAGCAGGGCTCTGCTGGAATCAGTATTATTATTATTATTATTATTATTATT
>NW_010307344.1:0-253 GCF_000700745.2 Antrostomus carolinensis
TGAGCTTTAAGGTCCCTTCCAGCCCAAACTATTCAATGATTCCATGATTCTAATTGGTGAAGATCAACATTGGAGATTCACATTATTTCTGCACAGCACATCAATGCCCTGTACACAGATCAGGCACATGAGGTTCCAGATCCCCCTGTACTCAGCACCTCAAATACTGTTTAGTTTTGGGCCCGTCACTACAAGAAGGACATGGAGGTGCTGAAGTGTGTCCAAAGAAGAGCAGTGGAGCTGGGGATGGGCC
>NW_010307344.1:301-14690 GCF_000700745.2 Antrostomus carolinensis
GGACCTGGACTCAAGTTGTGCCAGGGGAGGTTTAGGCTGGATATTAGGAAAAAATTCTTCACCAAAAGGGTTATCAAGTGTTGGAACAGCTGCCTGGGGAAGTGGTTGAGTCACCATCCCTGGAAGTATTTAAAAGATGTGGCACTCAGGGACATGGTCTAGCGGTGGACTTGGCAGTGTTAGGTTTGTGGCAGGTGAAGAAATGACCAACACTGAGATGTCTTCAGGCATCAGCACTTTATTGAAGCTTTGCACTGCTTATATATCCTTTTTCCCCCAGCACGCCCCAAGCACGCGGCATTCTCTCACCTTTGATTCGTTACCCCTTATCACACACACACCTGAACAACTGACATGACTGGATAATTCCACCTGTTCATGAGCCATTCTTTTACTCTGACTGGTTACTAATTACAGCTCACAAACCACCCTTATCCTGTCTCATAACATTCCTTCTTGTTTTTTCCACTTTGTTTTACTTTTCACTCAAGGTCAGGAATTAATTGCTCAAGGCTGAGGCCGCCCGCAGCTTTGGCTCTTAAAGCACCAAGATAGGTTTACAGTTGAACTCAATAATTTTAAAGATCTTTGCCAATCTAAATGATTCTATGACCACACAGGGCACTGCAGTGATGTGGAGACTCCACATTAGGTGGCCCTGTGGGCCAGCAGCACAGCCCACTCTGCAGACCCACCACGTGGGAGCACCTCACCTCTTGCACACCCACGTGCAACACTTGGCACTGACCCATGGTGGGGAGGAGCCTGGAGCAAGCTTGAACATCAGCCTTGCTTAAACCAAACCCCCTGCCCACCCAATTTGCTCCATCCCCCACGATGCTCCGGCAGCTTCTCTCCCTTCCTCTCTCCTCATTCCTGCAGATTGCTTTGTAGTAATTAGCACATCGGTGGGGTTGGGAGTGCAGAGCGGGGAAGTGGAACAGGAGGAGAAGCTAACGAGGTCAGAAAACAGCATGTGGCATCCCCGCAAGGACAGGGAAGAGGATTCAAAACCTGCTGCAATCAAAGAAGCACCTGCCTGGGATGAATCCCCGGGGCCAGGAGAGCGAAAGGAGAGGGAGAGGATTTCTTGCTGTAACATACGGCGGTGAGTCTTTCTCTACCATTCGTTTCAGAGACTAATTAGGTCAATGTTGCTCTTGTAGATTCAGCCTGGAAAGCTGAGGTCTGCCTGTGCTCCAGATCGCAGGGTCCTGGCAGATGGGGAGGGAGCAGGCTGGCTGCAGGGCTGGGACAAGCCAGCTTTGTACACGGTGCTCTGTGCTCTCTGCCTGTTGACACTTTCTTGATTTAAATGGCTTTTCACCCCCAACCTCGTGGCAGAGCAACACCACCACTTCCTCAGCCCTCCGCTGGCAAATTCACTGAAGGACAAACAGATAAGACTTTAAAAAGACCCCACATTGCTGCCACTTACTGGTGTAAATAACCCGGCAGGTACCAGGGACTGCTCTTCCCACCAGCGGTGTCCAGAGCTCACGAGGCTGTTTTACGCCACAGCACCTTTCACCCATGAGTTTTTAATTGATTTGTGCTTCATTCATAGCACGGATATGCTGGGAAAATTCTTAGGGCTTATCTCCAAACCCCTAAATTTTGGGGGCATTTTGCTTCCGTGTTTGCTCTCAGCTGTGAAACACTGAACTATTATGGAGTAAATCAGTGTGCCAAGAAACGCAGCAAAACCAGGACAGACCAGAAAAGGGTCAGCATGGAAGAGAGAGCAAAAAGGTCCATCACCGCTCACTACCACCAGTTCCAGGACTTCCACAGAAAGAAAAAGATAAAGTTAAGATGTAACATATCCTGAACATGGTTCATAATTTTATTTGACAGCAATATACAAACATAAGCCCTAAATCCTTGGGTATCAAGGTATGAAGCAGCTTGGAGAGGGAAGAAGAAAGGAAATTCTTTCTTACGGGGATCATTAAATTGCTGACCACTGTGAAATCCTTCTTGGCTCCTCTGGATCACAGTGGAGACCAGAACTGCTCAGTCACTGGACACAACTTTGAACCTGTTGGTTCCTACGTCCATAATAGCATCATATTAAATTATTGGAATGGCAGCAGTTCCCAGATCTGTTTTGGTGAGGAGCAAGTTCATGACAGACAGCTCCAAGCAGTCCCATTTAAGAGGTCCAGAAGGTGACAACCCCTTGGGCAAGTGCAGCATCACCCGGTTTTCATGGGGGAAAAAGGAATCAAATGCTGATACTACCCAGATAAATCACCGCAGGGACTGAATCCTGGTCATCTGCCTCCTCTCTGTGCCCCTCTCACACACACACACACATGCACACACACCATCCTCCTCCTCCCATTTCAGCAGATGCTGGTAAAGTGGGTCACCCTGTGGCACCAGAAAAGTCCTCCTGTGTGACAGCTATTCCTGTAGCAACAGGTCAGCCCTTCAGCATCTCCCATGCTATATTTGGGTTGTACTGTCCTTATCTCCTGCTTTATCAGGTCAGTCTCTGTGGCATCCAACCTGTGGACTCATGGAGGTTGGTTCCTGCCAGAGGCTCACTCCTTCACTGGGCTTGCCAAGTGCAAATGACAGCCCGGGAAGCTGGCTCCTGCACAGCCACGACGGCTCGGCCCATGGGCAGGTTGACTGTTGTTTGAGCAGAAGCACTTATCCTCTTGTCATGTCTGTCATCCTGAAGTGATGGCAGGTGGCACCATAATGCAATGCCTTCTCTGCCATCCCTCTCCTCCAGGACAATTCCATGCACGGTTCTGCTTCTCGCTTTCTGCCACACTGCACATTGCTCCAGGGCTAAAGGCAGCAGCATCTTCCTCCTCCCATGAAAAGGGAGGAGTGGGAGAGGGAAGGCAGGACTCCCCCTTCACTGGAGAGCCCTTTCTTCACCAGGCTCTTCATTTTCACTCCCTTTCTCTCTGGACTTTTGAATCCTGAACTTCTTCCTCTCAGGGCTGAGAGTGGGGAGTGGTGATGGGAAGGCAGTTTCCTCCTTCGCCACCCTGCTGCCCTGTCCCTCTCTGCAGACAGCCTGCGGGACAGCCCACAGCACCCAGCTTCTGGGGGATCAGAATGTGCAAGAGCTCTGCTGCCCTGTCTCACCTCCATTGCTGGCGGGCAAGTGTAGTAGTTTAACTTGGCTGGCAGCCAGACACCACGCAGTCACTTCCAGCACCTCCCCCACACCCCCATTTATATTAGTAATGATAAAAATAATATATTTAAATGAGTGATGCATAGTACAGTTGCTCACCACCCACTGATAGCAATCCCAGAGGAATGAAAAGGAACCCAGAACCCGAAACCACAGTCCTGGAATCTTTGCACTTGTAGGCTAGCAAAACACAAAGTCCTTGGACTTGCAGCAGCAACTAAAAACCTTAGTATGTTGTCAACATTCTTCACATAACAAATTCCATACTGAAACCAGAACAATAGTTCTGGTGTTCCGGTCAGCCCTGGTTAATGTCCTGCCCATGACAGGACAGGAGATGGAATATCTCACTGCCCAGCCAAATGCCAGTTCTGGGTTTTGTTAATTACTGCGCTTCCCCCTCCCAGCCCTTTGCACTCGCAAACTCCTCAAACACAATGACCTTGTAGGTTATCAACGTTCTCCTCATAACAAATCCCACACTGAAACCAAGCCACAGCTATTCCAGCTACTAAGAAGAAAATTAACTCTATCCTGGCAAAACCAGGACAGCAAGTCTGGTCCCTCCTGGTCGGAGTAGGATGCCCATGGGAAGGGCTGACACTTTGGTTGCTGGCACTGATGCTCTCTCCACTCTTTGCTCCAGGAAGGACCCACAGATCTCCCTTCCAGCAATATTCAGCTAGTGACCCTGCAGGGAGCATCCCCTTTCCCTTCTACCTCCCCACTGCAAGAAATCCTCTCCCCACCTTCTATCCTCTTTGCTCCTGCCCTGGCGTGGCAGGAGAGGGAGCAGGGACAAGCCAGAAACCCTAGAAGAGCCTAATGAGGTGGTTGTGGACTCCTCCAGCGCTGACCTATCTGGCATTATCAGCAAGCAGCCCTCTAGCACCACACCAGCCCCACCTGATCGCGTTGGTGGTGAATCAGCATCTACCACATCGACTCCTCATGAGCTGGAGAGAGCAATGGGTGCAGCTGCTATCAACTTCTGTCTTGGGCTATGAGTTGTAATCACCTCAGCTTGGTGAGCACCTTTGTTTTGAAAAAAGGAAGACTTAATTTGATGGCAAAGTGTCTGCAAAAATTGAGGAAAAATCATGCCACTGCTTTTGGAGGCTGGATTATTAAAAATAAATCCTGATCTAAAATATAGATGCTATTGCCCTAGTCTGTGATGCAAACATTTTTATGGTGCTTGGAAACCTGCATGGAGAAAACAGATCATAATTATGCTGTTACACAGCTCTTGCTGTGGACAGCTTGGGGCCAAGCCTCTCCACTTTGGTCCATGAGTACCTCTCCCCAGCGATGCCATGGGAAGGAACACAGGCATGTGCGCCTGCCTCCAAGGGGAGCAGCTGCTGGATGCACTGACAGAGCGAGGTAACATTGCTAATGGAGCCAGAGCCCTTTATTCTGCTGATTAGTAAGTGAAAATAACAGTTTAAAACTTTGATTTCATAAAAGTCTTGCTCACATGATACTGGAATGGACAACACAAACTTTGCTGGTGTCTCACCTTTCCATGTCCTTTAGCAAAAATTCTTACCCACTGCCAGCCCCAGGCTGTGCCCTCTGTCTTGCTTTCCATGTGCTCAGTAACAAGATTGCAAGATGA
This sequence comes from Antrostomus carolinensis, assembly GCF_000700745.2. Classification (NCBI taxonomy): domain Eukaryota; kingdom Metazoa; phylum Chordata; class Aves; order Caprimulgiformes; family Caprimulgidae; genus Antrostomus; species Antrostomus carolinensis. Next base: position 5,086 of record NW_010307344.1, read on the forward strand.
GTCAGTAGGGTCACCCCAATCTCAACAGATCACACTTTCTGCATAGCTTGGCGGCTCTGTGCCAGATTAACTCCAATATTTAGCTGCAGCATGGCTGAGGACATGGATGGAAGGAAGTGATACACCAAGAGCCACAAACATCACCTCCTGCAGCTTCCAGCCGGGAGATCAGGTCTCCTGTGCTGCTTCTGGGTGCAGCTCACACCTCTACAGCTGCTGCTGACTGCCAGGGCAGCAGAGGTGGGACCTGTAGAGAGGGTTCATCTCTCCAGCTAATCAGATACATGCAACAGGGGAAAACCAGACCAGTTGTAATGAGGCTGTCACAGATCTCCCTAGAGCACCACAAGAGACAATAAGACAGAGGTTTGAGGAGGCTCTCCCCCATCCCCAGCACGTTCAAGCTCATGTGCCAGCACAGGGTCCATCCCATCTGCACCCTCCTGTCTGTGCTAGGACCAAGGCAGAGATCCAAGCCTCCCAGCTAACTACCTCTCAATTTCACAAGCCCTGACACCCCTCCAGGCACAGACTCAGGACTCCAGTGCAGTTGGTTCAAATCTCATCCACTCACCCATGCTGCTTTTCATCTGGTGATGGTTTGTTTAGCCTGTCCCTAGCAAATGACCCATAAGGATCCTGGCAGTGTTTATGCTGCCACTGATTAGCAAATAGTCGTGTGACCCGCTGGGAAAATCTAAGTCAAGTCCTTGTCTAGCTGCTGACCCGTGTAAACACTAAGAATTACTCCTCAAGCTGGAGTGATACAGGTCTGAGGTCAGAGGATTAAGCTACAGGGAGTGAGAGCTGCTTTACTTTTCAGTGACAACATCTGCACAGAGGTTTGGTGACTTACACTCCCAGGCACTACCTTCCCTCTGCCTAACTCAGCTTTTCCAACCCTCAGGAGACAAGCCCAGAGCATCCATCTGTTTGATCTGCTCACCTCATGGGCCTGGGAAACCAACAAACAGAAAAGAGGTTAGAGAAGAAGCAGAGTGAGAAAACAAATGTGAAGGAACTAGAGAGGATGTCAGAGTTGGGACATGACTGCTTTCTGTAAATACCACTTTGGAAGTGATGTGAAACAAGAGGGAAGAGAGGCATCTCCCACCCCAGCGCTTGTCCTGTAGCAGCTGTAGTCACCAGACCAGGAGTGAGTGCGGTGGGATCACCGCGGGCAGGGAGACAGTGAAAGAGCATCATGAGCCAAATATGATGAACTTGGTGTGACAATTCTGCCTTCCATGTACAGCCAAGACCACAAGCGCTGAGTCTGCTCAGGATCTCTGCTCAGGTCTCTGGAGTGCTTACCTCCACCAAGGTTCAGCTGTGCCACTGGCTGTACCTTCCATCCTTCACATGCTTGGAAGCAATGATTCCAGCAAACTGGCATTCATGGTTACCTGCAGTGCCTGGGCAAATATCAGAGCTGCACATGTGAACTGACATCTCTCAAAAGTGATGATGTATCAGGGACACAGAAACAGTCTTTGCTCTTCCTGCTTCTGTTCCAGTTATTCTACTCGAGAGGGACAGGAGAAAGGAGAGCGTTTCCTCTGATGATTGCCAGCAAAGGGGTGAGCAGGGCACGAGAAGGGTCAGGGTGACCCAAACTTCATGGATACAGACCAGGGGGTAAAGCCCTGGGTCATGTCTGGACTGATGGCAGGGGTGCCTTCTTCATGAGCCACCAAATCTTCATTGGATCCAGGGAGACTGTGGGGTCCTAGCTGGTCTCCATCCCGTTGTCCAGAAAGAAATGGTTTCTGGTGCCTCCTCCCAGAGGCAGTTTTGGTAACGTGGAGCTTTAACACAGAGTCCCCTGCCCAGGAGAGGTGTCAGCTTGGTTTATACTAATCAGTATCACTGGGTTTACATGAAATGGGAGAGGATGACACAAAACATAAGCTTATCAGCTGAAATGAGTGTTTTCTGAAGAAGTCTCCTCACTTCCCCATGACTGCATCTAGAATTGCAGGGGATCCAGCTGCTGTGACACGGCTGCTCCTGGCCGTGCCTCAGACAAAGAGGAGGATAGTTTTACTGGGACTTGGGTGACGTTAATAATAGATATTTGTATTGAAATAGCAGTTTTGTCTCTATCTCCAAGCTCCATACAAAAAGAAGCTTCATTTCCCAGGGCAGCGTGTGTCTGTAACAAAGCTGGGAACAGCATCCACCATCCTGTGCACCAGCTCTGGGTCCTGTTCATGGTGGCTCTGCCACACACATGTTGTGCTGCCATGGGCCTCTCCTCTTCTTGCCTGAACCTCCAACCCCTCCCCATATCCAGGGGATAACGAATGCAACCTGCTTTCCTTTGTCCCACTCTCATCTGCACTGTAAGCTGATTACCCACAGCAAGTGTCTCTTACACAGTGGAAACCCATCCTTCACCTGCTCCCTTGGCCTTATCTGATACCTGCTGCCTTACCCTGGCTCAGCGGCAGGAGTTCAGAGTGGACCTCTTCAAGGAGATGGTTTCTTAGTTTTTGCTGATCTGGGTCACTCATAAATTTAAACATGAGTTAAAAGCTGTCGGCTGTTTTGCTTGATAATGACATGCACATGGGATTTGTTTCAGTTCAAGAGAAAGTACCAATTTCTTTGACTAAAAGTTGTTTGGAAAAACTGTGGCTTATAGAAATTAGTGTCACAACACTCCGAGCTCCAACTGCTCAGAGACCTGCTTTCTGCCTTGGTATCACATCCCTTTGTTATTCACCTAAGCACTCCATAGTTAATTGTAGAGCTCACACCTTTTCTTGGCTGGTGAGCTTCCTGCTGTTTCATGATTCATTACTTGTAAATGAGTCTCTGCGGTTCCAGGTGAAGCTCATTCCCAGCTACACGAAAACCCTCAGATCTGTCCTTTGGCTGAGCTCTCGCTGTTAAAAGTGTGTGCCTGCTACTGGGGAAACTGGTGCTGAGTTATAGGTAGTAGCTGTAATTTGAAGAATTGTATCATCATCTTCTCGAAAAAGATACTTTTTTTTCTGAGGTCCCAAAGTTTCTATTGACTTTGAGACTGTGAAGTGAGTTCCCCACTGTGCAACAGCTCCAGGGCAGGGACACAAGTCATCTGCAATTGGGAACTGTGGGAATAAAACCTATAGATAGATGGTGCAGCCACACTTCACCATGATCTCCACAGCAGTCTGGTCATGTCCAGTGTGGATCCTGGCCCAGATCAGTTTCCCTTGACCAAAACACTACCAATGCCCAGGGACACCCTGATCGTGTCTCTAGGAACAGCTACTTAAGTGTCACCTGTGAACTGGAGCAATGATTTGTCATCACCTCAGATGGAACAAAAAATAACCATCCCAGTCTGGAAAAATTATTTTTGTTGCAGTTTGCAATGAAAGCCCCGGATTTCAGAGTGTTTCTCCTGGAACAGATGAAGCACCTTCTCCAGGACTCTGTGTACAGCAAGCTCCTGCCACCCAGAACAGCAGAGCCGGCTGCAATGGGGCAGGCCACCAAGAAGTGGCTTCTCCTGACCAGTCACCACATTCCGAGTGGGAAAAGCCTCACCAGGATTTGTGTGACTCATCCATGGCAGGACAGGCACAGCCCCAAACTCCTGTCATGGGAACCCACGTGCCTGTGGGCAGGTCCCAGACCATGGTTGTTCCCGGTCCCCAGGGCTCACTCCCAGAACACAGTGCCAACCCCGACACCCCTGTCCCCGTTCCCTGGGGAGGTGTGGTGGTTTGATCACAGTGTGACCATGTGGTCCTGCACTCACTGTCCCCACCCAGTGAGATGGGATGGGAGACACAACAAAGGGGCACAGATTAGGATGGGAACTGGGACATCTCACTCACCAGTGATGGTCACAGGCAAAACAGACTCAACTTAAGGAAGAAAAAAAAAATAAATGTAATTCATTACCATTCATCCGAGTAGGACAGTGAGACACAACAACCACATCTGACAACACCTTCCCCCACCCCTCCCTTCTTCCCGGGCTCCAATCACTTTGCTCCCCATTTCTCTACCTTCCCCCCCAGCGGCACATGGGGCAGGGAATGGGGGGTTCAGTCAGGTCACCTCTGCTGCTCTTCCCAGCATGAAAGTCCAGGAACAAGAGTTCCTGGAAAGAAAAGGAGGAGGAACGTGTGTTTTCACTACACAACATTGCAAGGTAGGAGTAACCTTCTCTCAGCCATTGGGTTACAAGTGCTCCTGGCTAATTTACCGACTCCCAGCAACAAGTGAAGATTCGGGATCAGTCAAGAGTTTGCAATCCAACCTGGACAGTCATATGGGGGATTTTCCATCTTCTTGGGAGAACATTTTAAAACAATCTGCCTAACAAATGGGCACACACAGCTCTGATGGCGAATAGCATGGGAATGGACCATTTAAACAATCACTTCTCCAGGGCTGACGCTGAGTGACTCAGCCCTCTACACTCACAGCTGTGCCCCATTCCTGGATGGATGTGGACAGACTGCTTCCCCTGCTGGAGTGTGTCCTAGGCAGCAGGCTGGCATGGCAGGAGTCTTCATCTCCGTGACAGCATCTTTCTCCTTTGTAGTCAGATAATGACAATTATTTCGTTTTTGTTTCACTTTCTTTCTTGTCAACAACATTTCTTTTGTCCCTTTCTCCCTTTACAAATGTTAATTTCCAACTTTGTCTCAGCTGTAGCTGTTTCAGTGCATTGTCTTTTGCCGGCTGAAATGAAATCTTCTTCGATAGGCAGATCTTAGAAAATTAACATCATGCTGCAATTTGGAGCAAGCATAGATGAAGCAGCTGCTCGGCTGAAGAGAAAGAGAGACGAGGACAACAGAACTATTAGTTTGAAAGGCACCTCCGACCCAGAAGAGCTTTGCAAACTTGGGCCATACTCTGCCCATATTCATCAGAGTGGCATTACTATCATTTGAGGCCAGAAGAAATGCCTAGGGACAGAGAGTTAGGCAGGCTTTTACATTCCTATTGAATTTGCATCAGCTGGGGCAAGAAGAGGACTGAGAACTATGGGCCAGTCAGTCTCATGTCAGTACCTAGATATGCATGGAGCGTGTCCTCCTGGAGGCCTTATCCAAACCTGAAGAAGATGAAAGAATGATGAAGATGAAAGAAAGAAGGTGAAGAATGATGAAACACCAGGAAGAGTCAGAATGGGTTTACCATGGCAAATCATGCTCAGGCAACCTCGTTGCCTTCTACGACAAAACAACTCGCTCTCTGGACAAGGTCAAAGTGGTGGATACAGCATGTCTTGACTTCATTAAAGCTTTTGACACTATCTCCTACAAAAGTCTCAACTGGAAGGTGATGCAGTATGGCCTGGGCAAACCTACCCTTAGGTAGTTGAAAACTGGCCAGACCACTGGGCTTAACAGTTCTTAGCAATGGACTGACAGCTGGTTGGTGAGCAGCAATGAGTGAGTGTCCCCAGGGCAAAATGGGGATTCACATCATGCAAAATCTGGACACTGACACAGAGCTTACCATCAGAAAATGCACACACAACACAAAATTAGGAAGAGTGGTTTATGCGTCAAATGAGATGGCCTCAATCCACAGGGACCTTCAAACTGAATCCTTGGAGTGGGGCAACAGAAACCTTGTGAGTTCACTAAGGAGAGGTGCAAAATCCTACACGTGGGCAGAATAATCCCAGGCAGTGGTACAGTCTGCACCCAACTGGCTGAGCAGCAGCCTGGCTGGGAAGGATCTGGGTGTTCCAGTGGACACAAGGTTCAGTGTGACCTCATAAGAGTGCACTGTCCTTGCAGATAAAGGAACCACTGTGCTACCCTTTGTCAACATGGCCAGCACATCAGATGGAGGCCAGTTACCATCCCTGTTCCTCAGCACTGCTGAGGCCACACCTGAAACACTGCTTCTGGCATTGAACTCCCACATCTGGAGGGATGTGGAGAAACCAGAGAGGGGTCAGTAAAGGGTGACCAAGATGGTGAGGAACCTGGGGCACATGACCAACAAGAAGAGGCCAAGGAGGCTGGGCTGCATTACTCCAGCAGAGAGGGTGAGGAGCAATCTGATGGCAGTCTGGAGAATTGCAGTTCAACAACAGCAGAGACAAAACCTTTTTGCTGGTGGCAGATGATATTACAAGGGGTAGCAGGAAAAACACCAGGTGGCATCCAGCTAAAACTGCTGGGGATCCATAGTGACATGTTGGAGTATGACTCTCACAGCTGTAGGAGCATCTGGTTTCTGAAATGGTGGGGCTCACTGTTGGATTCTCTGATGTCTTATATAGTAGGATTGTGAAACTTTTACCCTGGTTAGAGCATTCAAAGTGTAGGCCTGGATTCTCTGGCATGCCAGCAATTGTTTCAGTTCCTTTCAGAGGAAGTAATCCACTTATTTAACTTTTCAACTGAAGTGATGATAAAGTCATAGCTACCAGAGAAAGCTAATACTTTAGTCTGAGGACCTTCCTGAACTACAAACTGTGGGAGACTGGAGTGAATGGGTTTTTGTGTTTTTACACACTTTTCTGGGCATCTTCTGTTCTTTGCTATGGGAGAGAGGATCTTAAGAGGAACCTTTGGTTAGACTCAGCACAACTCCATGGGTATAATAAAGCATCTGCTCCATCAGGAACTATGGGCAGAGAGCTCCTGCGCGTCTCAAAGGCACCATAAATCCAGACTTGCTCACTGCTGTTTGGGCACATGACTGGGATCACTCAATCTCCCTTCTTCCAGTTTAAACAATCCCAAGGGGTGAAGCTGGACAAGGTAAGTTTAACACATAGCAGACATCACTGGTTACCACAGCAGAAATGACTCAGACCTAAAAGGAGGAAAGGCAACAACCAGTGAACATGGGAAAAGATTTTGTGTCAGCAATGCCCCCGCCTTTTCAGCTCTACGAGCCCTGTTCAACACCCTATTTTCTATCACAGCCACTCCATCACTTGGTACAAGAAAACATCTCCCATCTCCCACAGCTCTTGCAGATGTCCCTGCCCTCCAGAGGCAAAGTGCAGGAAGCACTTTACAGCTCAGCCCAGAGCTTCTCTTGAGAACCCACCCATCCTGGCCAGTCCATTATCACGTGTGTAGCTTTGGGACAGCCACAGCATGAACCCACTGACCTACTCAGTGGGTGAATTATGGCAGGTGAGGAGTGGTCACAGCACTGTGTGTAGGCTCAAGGGCCTTGAATGGGACATGGTGGTACAAGACACAGGGCAGGGAGCTGAGGGAATTGTGTTGGGGCACCCAGAGGGACAGGGGTGCTCCAGCATGGTCTGGGTTCATCGGAAGGGTCTGTTGATATGCAGTGGCAGCACCACAAGGTCACGGAGGAAGGGGGGTGTTATATCAATAAAATGTAATCAGGGCCATTGCACAGAAACCTTGAAGAATCAGGCTTTTCAGTTCCCATAATCCTGGAAAATCCTGAGATTTTGTCTTGAGATGGAGAGACAGAAAAAGCAGTATTGCGATTAAGCTCCAGTGATGCTCAGGGGCCTCATGCAATTTCAGGTTCCCATCACTCAGGGACTGTGCCAACATGTACAATAGTGCATTTGTCTCCAAAATAATGGAGACAAAGATGTAGAGCTTCAGCTTTGAGACTTGGCAAGAACTTTGATCTCACTCTCAGTAGCTAAAAGCCAAGTCCTGTGTCACTCTGTTAGAAATCATCAAAGCCAAAACCTGAGCTGAGGCTCACAGTAAGAGCCCACAAGCATTCTTTTGAGGTTTTAATTTATCACTTTCTGGGAGACAAAATGGTTTTGGATCATTCAAATTTATATAGCTGAGCATGGTGTCTGAACTTGTGGTAAGAGCAGCAAGACCTTTGTGCTGCTAGAAGGACAACATAGCTTTAGGTACAAAAAGCCTGTTAGCAACTTGAATAATGTACTATCTAGTAGGACATGGGGTTTTTTTGTTAAGTCTAACAAAAGACCCATGGTGCCAGCTTGTAGAAATCTTCATCTTAAACCAGCAAGTTACCATGGCAGAGACCTGGTAAGTTCCAAGCGCCTGCTCCTTGTTTCATGTTCCTTAGAGTACACTATTTATAATTTAGGGATGAGGAAAGAAAAGGCAAACAAAGATTTTAAAATGGCTTTGAACAAAATTTGGCAGTTGGCTACAAAATTCCCTAATTAAGGGAAGAAAGTGTAGACCTGATTCTGCCCCCTTGTCCCATGATTATCCCGTTACCTTATTCCCATTCACACCAATTTGAATAAGATCAAAATGAGCCCCTAAGGTTTAGAGATAAGACCTTCAAGTTTTTGGTTTTACATGTTATAGCTCAGGAACCCAAATTTAATCAAAGTGCAGTTATTACCTTGCAGCTGCATTACATATTACAGCTACAGTTTGCACAAATGCACTGAATGAAGATAGAAATCTCTCTGGGTATTGTATCGTTTTGAGAACAAAAGCTAAACATCTTCCTGGGATGCTAAGACAAATGCCAGAATCAGATCTAATAATCAGCACAATCAGCTGCAGCTGCACAACTACTACACAGAGGGGAAAAAGACTTTTCAGCAGTTCTGCTTCCAAAGTGAACTTTCTCCCTTGAGCTGCAGGTGACACAAGGCAGTCCAGCCATTAGGCAAGTGCTGTGAGAGTGAAAGAGCACTCCCAGGTCTGCCCAAAGGACACTGACTCTGAAGTTTCCAGCGCCAACCACTCCAGGGATTTCGGAGGTTGATGGTTTTTAGTTGTTTACAGGATTGAGTCCAAACAGACTGGAAAGCTCTGACTGATTATGTTGTGGTAACCAGCGGAATGCCTCAATTAATTCCTCAATTGAATCCTCAATTAACTTATCAGATGTAGGAGAGCTGGACAAGGCAGTTGATGCCTCAGCAGAATCCTTTGCCAGGCTGGAAGGAATGTGGAAATCACTCAGGATTAAAATTCCTCTGGTCCATCCAGATTGCCCCTCTGCAAACACAGCGGGACTGCAGCCGGGGGTGACGGCAGGGACAAAAGCCTGCTCTCTGATCTGCCATCGTGGCACATCTCCTTCTCCCTACTGGACTCTTTAAGACCATGCTCAGCCTTATGCTAGAGAGATCAAGAGAAAGGGATCAAATAAAAATGCCAACTGTTTCACCGTGGGGTGAATATTGCTGAGTTTACGCTCCCGATGCTCCCGCCACCTGGCCGGGCCATTTGCAGGACCACTTGCTGTTCCCTTTCTCCTCCAACAAAAGCAATGAACGGCTCTCGTTTATATCTGAAAACAACCCAAGTGTGCTTGTGCAGAGCTTTCCTCTGTTCCTGACCCAGTTTCTTCCACTCCTCCTGACTCAAACAAATAAATCTCGTTACCCCGATGACACACTCAGCCAGTCTATCGCGGGTTGCACAGCTCGCAGCTGTCGTCGCAGCATCCACGCCAAGGTGTGGGTAGTTCAGGATGCAGGTGTTGACTCTCTTTTCACACCTTCATTCCCTTTGAGCTCTTTATTCCTTCACATCTTTCCGAATGTTGGTCTCTTCTCAGCAAGGATTCGAGTTTATAACCTGCTCGTGCTTAACAGCCTGTCTTATCTGCAGGCACCGAGTGGAGTTCGCCGGCATGTTTAACAAAATGAGCTGGAAGCATCAGCTTGACTACAGCTCAGC
>NW_010307344.1:14703-22090 GCF_000700745.2 Antrostomus carolinensis
ATCCTCTGACTGCACTTGAGGGTTTCTTCTATAATGACTCACTTTGTGCAGGGAAAGGTTATAAATTTAGGCAGAAATTAGTAGCACAAGTGTGTGAATATTTCCTCATTGACAGTTAAGCAAAAACAGCATCAAAATTAGCTGTGAAGTGGCCTTTAAATGAAAAACCCATTACAGCTACATCACCCTGGTACAAATAGAGTGCAAATGTGGGGTTTTTTCCAAGTATGCAAATGGTTTTATTTCAGGAGTTTTGATTGAATTAAATAGAAGTTCAAATTATCCTGCAATTGAATTAACTGAAAGTCACTGTATTTCTCACACATTTCATAAAGATGAATAATCCAGTCACATAAGATTTTAAAGAGCACTTACCACAGGGTTTTGCTGCCTTTACAACTGTATGAACTAGGAGTGACTTGTCCTTTTCCATGCAGTCCATTCTGAGAGATCCCACACTGTTTATGTGATGCACTCATTATCAACCAACAAAGCCAGCACGTATCCATTCAGAAAGGAATTGAAATCCATCAACTTTTTTGCCTCTTCAAAATTAGAAAGTAAATGGCAGGGAAGGAGGAAGAGGCCACCTGCAGAATCACAGAATGGTGGGGGTTGGAAGGGACCTCAGGAGATCATCCAGTCCAACCCCCCTGCCAAAGCAGGGTCACCCAGAGCAGGTCACATAGGAAAGTGTCCAGGTGGGTTTGAACATCTCCAGAGATGGAGACTCCACACCCTCTCTGGGCAGCCTGTCCCAGGGCTCTGGCACCCTCACTGGAAAGAAGTTTTTCCTTAAGTTTGTCTGGAACTTCTGGTGTTCCAGTTTGTGCCCATTGCCCCTTATCCTGTCACTGGGTACTACTGAAAAGAGCCTGGCCCCATTCATTTGGCCCCCACATTTCAGATATTTATAGTGATCGACTATAGACTTATACTGATAAGATCCGCTCTCAGGCTGCTCTTCTCCAGGCTGAACAGTCCCAGCTCTCTCAGCCTCTCCTCGTACAGTTCAAATCAGGTTCAAAGTGTAAGAATCCAAAACAAAAAAAAATCTGTGTAAGAGAGTGAAAGACATTTCAGACTGGTGAGTGTCCCTTAAATGACTGCACTGTGGAGCTGCTATCACCCTTCAGGGTGGACACATGGATGTCACTGATGGTGACAAGCTCTTCATGGGGGCTTCTGCTCAGTCATAATGTAAAGGTTTTCACACAGCCAAAGATTCTGCAGGACCTCAGGATTTTATTAAGAGGCTGTTATATCTGGTGGCTCAAAGCCCATCCAGCCTTGAAACCACCATATCAGTTCTCTTGATATCCTGTCACCTGCTGCAGCCAGAGAGGCTGGTTGTTCCAAGCAAAGCCTTTTGTGGGATTTCCTTGACTTTGGGCACTGACTAAAAATATCTCACTTGATGCACACCCCATGGATATGCCCATGGAGCTGCCCTCTCTCAGTTTGGGACAGCAGACCTGCAGATGATTTGGGCAGAACATGAGCTCAGCTGCCTCTGTGAGGTTTCCTTGCTAGGTCAGCTTCACCTCTACAGAATTCCATCCAAAAAACCCCCCAGGGCAGTCGTCTCTCAAGTTCAGGGCCTGTGAATCTGAATTTCCTTCATTCTCTCTCTGGAGCCTTTATGCCTCTCCTCTCCTCACCCAGCTTGCTAGGAAGAGACTCACAAGAGCGTCACTGTGTGATCTGGTCTTTCTCAGCTAGCCACACTGGCCTGAAAACTCTTCTGTCTCTACATTTGCTCATTTGATTTCTCACACCCTCAGCTCATGCTGGTGTCCTCTCCCACCAGTTCCTCTGATTGCTTTGGTCAGTGGAGATCCTTCTGCATGTGCTGAGCTGTGCTTCACTCTCCTTTCACCAAGGTCAGGTCCCCATGGCTCATGCACATTGCCATGCTAGTACTATCTCCTCTCCTGCTGATGATCACATATGCTCTGCTCCTAAAATGGAAGGAGGATGCTCTCTGGTTTAGAGGCAAAAGAACCTGAGGGAAAGTGACACCTGGGTGAGTCTGTGTCATCTGTTCTCTGCACAAGAGAGTGATCTCATCGGATTTATGTTGTGGAGTGAAACATGGAGATCTGATCTCACCTCCTAACTCTGACAGAAATTTTATGTGGCCCTCAGCAAAACACCGAGTGCCTTCATCCCTAGATCACTGTTTTCAAAGAGGCACCCACAAACTTGTGGGAGAACCCAACTTTCTCCAGAGCCACCTGGCTGATGCTACTCCCTAAAAGGTACTTCTTGCACCTTGGCACCTGTTTGCAGCTCTAAACCTTCCCCTGAACTTTTGGGAAAAAGCAGCTCCCTTATGCCTTGGACAGAAGTGAATCCTGCACTGAGGTGTGACCACTCCCAGAGGAATGGGAAGGCTCAGTGTTCTCCAGTTATGCATAAACCACCCTTACTACCAGGAAATGTTGAGGGCAAAGCAGAGAGTTCAATCATGACAATGCAAATATTGTCAGTATAGGTTTAAAGACAAGTAATAATGAAGCATATTAACAGAGCTTTAAATTAGCTGCAGATGGGATGTATTCTGTGGTTAGTGAGCTGTTGGGACACTTACATAGAATCACTGGTTTGGGTTGGGAGGGACCTTAAAGCTCATCCAGTTCCAACCCCCCTGCCATCAGCAGGGACACCTTCCACTAGACCAGGTTGCTCAAAGCCTCATCCAGCCTGGCCTTCAACACTTCCAGGGAGGGAGCATTACACCGTAAATGTGGCAGAGAAACAGCACTTAAATAAAATTCCAGTCTTTGGCACTTCCACAAAAGCATTCTGAACTGGGGACAAGTGTAACTTCACATTCCCAGACCCACTCTGGGATTCCATTCAGAACTGTTTTTTCTTGCAGTGGTTTCCTGTGACACACAAGCCTCATATGGACCAGTCCCACCTAATTTAATAGCCATGATGTTAAATTAGCAGAGAATGTGTGTGGCATTCTGGTCCTGACCAGATGGCACACAGACCCAGTGTGAGGACAGCGCTCAGCCTCTGGCCTTGACCTTGTCATACACTACTCAATATTCTATGTATAAATACACGCATGGACAAACATGATTTCTACAAGCATATACCTGAAAATGTCCTTCTTGGATCAAGGTTTAGACATGATGGTAGCCAAAAAGCCACTGGGGGAATAATGAGCCTGGTGTATATTTTAATTCAAGGAAAAATGTTATTGAAAATCACACTGACTATTTTCTCTGACTTTCTGTTGATGATATGAATTGTTTGGGAGGGAGGTGACCTCTCAACACGTGCCTGCGCAGTGCCTCACGTCCTCCTTGGGGCCTTGGCACACCTGGCTAGCACAAACAGCAGACATTAAAACAAACCTTGCTCACACACTGTTTATGTATTGTACATTGCAAATAATGAGACCAAAACCTGTTTTGCCTCTTGGCACCTTGCTACTTTGCTGAATGTTCCTGCCTTGCTCTGCAGGGGTCACGCTTCAGGTTTTCTAAATCTGACCCTTCACTGAGCGACTGCACTATCTTGCAGAGCACTGAGCCTCTCTATTCTGTGGCTGGCAATGGCCTTCTTGTCCCCATGTAGAAGGTCCCATCACAACAAATTCTGCCCATTTATTGACCACCTGGACAGATGAGCTTTCCTGTACTTTATCACAATGGCAAGACACGCATGACTGACAAATGCACAAGTAGCAGGGATGGCTCCTGTTTGCTTGTGGAACCTGCTAGCATACCCTGGCATCCCAGGGTGAAGTCACCTCCACAAATGTTCCTGCAGATCTTTCACCTAGCCCTTTCATCTCTCTGTACCAAGCTGCTTCTTCAAAACTTTGTTCATTAACTCCACCGAGTCTGATGAGCAGCTCTGTGAGGTAATTTTACAATGTTGCTACTAAGAGGAAAGGGAACAATTAGTCTCCTTGGTCAATAAGAACAGAAGGTGTTACAGCAGATAAAATCTAAGTCTTGAAAACACAAACCCAACAGTCAGTGCATGAGGATTTGGATGCTGGACTGAGAGGCACCAGAGAAATCCCCCAGATGGTCAAGCTCACAACATTAACGAGGCAGATGTAGATGACTGTATAGAAATATGACAGGCTAAAAGCATTAAAGGCAGATGATTCAGGGCAAAATCCAACAGGCATGTTGCCCGGGGGTAGCAAGTCTCTTCTCCCTATGCCATTCTTTTTCTTGAATGACTCAGGACAAAGTCCTTGTACTAGCTTTCCCTGGTCACTAGAGGCAACTTACCTGGCCAGAGGACTAGCAGACCTGTTGCAACACTGCAGATTGTTAGGAAAATGAAATTGCATGGTTCATGTACAAGGATCATTCCTGGGAGCAGATGTAATTAAATTCTGCTCAATCATGCAGGTACAGAAGAAGTTCATGATAATCTTGCCTCTTGTCCTTGCACGCCTCCATAACAGACCGTCTGGCAGCTGGCCTTGCCTCTCTAAAATGCAAGAGCTGGAAACCCAGAACACTGGAGGAGCCGAGTACACCCCTTAGGCTTCAGATGGTGTGCCTGGTTTCTCTCCCAAGAAAGAAGGTGTCCAGCAAAGCTCTCACCAGCACAGTACCCCTCAGAGAAGGAAACTTCATTTTTTCAAAGGAAAACATCTAATTCTGGCTTTGCAACTTCTCCATGCACGAAGTCTGCATGAGTCTTGCTGCAAACATGAGAGCCTGCAGACTGCACCCTCACCAGGCTGGCCAGTGACCAGCAGCTCAGTCAGCATCCCTCACTCCTTGAACAGCAGCTGGCTGGCCTGGTTTTGCTTGCCAGATCTCGGTTTGCTTTATGCAGGAGAATCAGCCCCATCCGAAATGAGGGGAACAAGCCAGCACAGGTTCAGACCCCGTGGCTGGCCAGGCTCGTGTGTGGAGCTAAAGCCTCTCTTTGTGACACCAGGTAGGGAGGACACAGGCTCACAAGTCACCAGCAGAGTCAGTAATGAAAACATAGAGCTCTAATGACCTTTTCATTGTAGATATCAAAAGACTGTCCCAAAAGTGTCAGACCCCTTGACTCCACCTTACACAGGAGAAACTGAGGCACAGAACTGTGACATGACCTCCCAGGAGTGAGGACCAAGAGCTGGTCTCAGTCCAGGACTCTGTCCAGGGGCAGCACAAGCTTCATCATACAGAGTACAGAGATTTACTCCCCAGCACACGCTGTCTTCTGCATTTGCAAAACTTTTTCTTCCCATCACCCCCTTCCTGGTGATGTGCTGTCCCATTCTCAGCCAGCTCTGCTCACTGCTGTTCTATCAGTCCCCTGACCAAAACATTTCCTTCCAAGCATGGCTGAGCTCCGCAGCACCTCCGTGCTTCCCAGGAAAGAGACTTCTTCATGGAGAAAAAGTAGATAGGAAGAACCTTGAAGGTGAAGAAACCTTGCTTGAAAGAATCAAGACCTACCAGGAAGGATCACAACTCCTCAGTCCCAGCAGGACAAACCGCGGCTACTTTGAGATGGCACCGCAGAGGCTGACCCAGAAGGGCGCTGCCAAATGCCACCTACCCCGCAGGGCACATGTGGAGCTCCAGCACTCGGTCCCAGAGCAGCTCTGAGGTCCCACGCGTGTCACCGCTGCCTGGCCGCGATCCTTTGTTACGTCAGAATCTCTTATTTTGCTGTTCAATCCCACCATCTAGTGGACATTTCTGGAGAAGACACAGAGCAGCCGTTCCGCGGGCAAGACGAGAATTCACAGAATCACAGAATGGTGGTGGTTAGAAGGGACCTCAGGAGATCATCCAGTCCAACCCCCCTGCCAAAGCAGCCAAAGATGGTTCCCTACACCAGGTTACACAGGAAAGTGTCCAGGTGGGTTTGAACATCTCCAGAGATGGAGACTCCACACCCTCTCTGGGCAGCCTGTCCCAGGGCTCTGGTACCCTCACAGTGAAGAAGTGACCACAGAACTTGCAAGTACACTGTGCACCTCCCTCATACAGCTCGTATTCTGACATGATTTTGCATCTTTTGCAAGATCTGCCCAAACCACTTTGTTACCCAGTAACAGATGTGGTTACTTGGCATTTTGGTGAAAATCTGATCAAGTTCAGAGCAAAAATATAGACTCAGTAAAAGATTTTGACACTTTACACAAAGTCTGTATTAATCCCACACGTGGAAACCTAAAGGTGTTGTACAGAAGTCCCAAGGACAACATCCTGCTGTATGGAAGTGGGGATGGGCTCCACTTTTTAACAGATATTTTTTCCCAAATCACATTCTGTACAGTCTCCTTGTCGCTTGCCAATGATTCAGCGTCACCCTTGCTAAGTTTATGACAATAAAACATCAGGTGAAATCCCGTGGTTAGCACACAGTGGAAAAGAAATGTAGAAGAGCTTCTCCAGCATGTTCCAAGGCCTGGCTGAGCACTGCAGCAGCTTTGATCCACATGTTAATGGGAATTGGTCAGAAGAAACTGAAAAATTGGGATTTTTACAGTCTTCTCTACAGAAGAAAGAGCAGTGTGGTACCTCAGGTAGTACACATCTCCATTACTAAGAGAGAGCTGCCACTGCCACCACTGAAGAAGCCTTTTAGTAGACATTTGGATCACAGTAGGAACTATATCAGCACTGTTTTAACAGCCACAGAGTAAGAACTGAGGGTGACTCTGGAGAAGCGCAGATGGCAATCACTCATGTCTTGATTTTAGCTACTGAGACATTCTGCATTAAAAACAGCCACCGATGCTCTCCACAGGTACTCAGAGGCAGAGAAGTCCAGGGCAATTCAGTAGCACCTGGGATAGGATAGAACAGACTATTTCAGTTGGAAGGGACCTACAACGATCACCTAGTCCAACTGCCTGACCAATTCAGGGCTGACTAAGTTAAAGCAAATGCCTCTTAAACACTGAGAGGCTTGGGACACTGACCACCTCTCTAGGGAGACTGTTCCAGTGTTTGGCCACCCTCTTGGTAAAGAAATGCTTCCTAATGTCCAGTCTGAACCTCCTCTGGTGCAGCTTTGAACCCTTCCCACGCATCCTATCGCTGGATACCAGGCAGAAGAGCTCAGCACCTCCCTCTCCACGTCCCCTCCTCAGGAAGCTGTAGAGAGCAATGAGGTCACCCTTCAGCCTCCCTCTCTCCAACCTAGACAAAAACAGGGTCCTCAGCCGCTCATGACATGTCTCTCAGCCCTTTCACCAGCTTTGTTCCCCTCTTCTGGATGCATTCAAGGACCTTCACATCCTTCTTAAATTGTGGGGCCCAGAACTGCACCCAGTGTTCAAGGTGAGGCCATACCAACAATAAATAAAGTAGGATAACCAGCTCTTTTGATCATCTGGTTGTGCTGTGTTTGACACACCCCAGGATGTGGTTTGTCCACTTGGCTGCCA
>NW_010307345.1:0-1952 GCF_000700745.2 Antrostomus carolinensis
GAAGAAGGGAGGGGTGTGGGGAAGGTGTTGTTACATCTACTCAGATGATTTGCAACGAATTAGTTTGATTTTTCTTTCCCAAGTTTGAGACTGTTTTGCCCGTGACCATAACTGGTAAGGGAGCCGTCCCCGTCCTTCATTCCTAATCCCGTGCCCCCTTTGTTGTGTCTCCCCTCCCATCTCACTGGGTGGGGGGGGGGGGGGGGGGAAGACCACAAGGTCCCCGATCAAACCACCACAAAAACTTCTCATGAAATTAATGGAAGTAGTTAGAAAAAGATAATACCTCTCCCCAAGCCTCCCGTCTCATACCCTTTGGTCAGGAAACACAAGTAATAAAACAAAGCAATACCAAGCACAGAGAGAACACAGATTTAAGGTTACATAATTTTCAACAACAGATGTGTACCTGCACTTACTGTAAGAATGTATTTGCACACTGGAGTGACTGTTATTCTGCTCATGGGTCCTGGCTGCATGAGGCTGAATTGCCAAACTGTCTTAACATGCAACATCCCCCCATCCCCCTCAAAACTCAAAAGCACTGATTGTCAGTATAAGTTTAGAGCAAATTATCTTGTCGCTCTGACACACAAATTTAGACCATTCTCTTCATTCCACCATCTGTTTCTATAAGAAGTCTTTAACAATAAAAAGCTAAAAGGTATTGTCATCTGGAGTAATAAATCCAGGGTTGGGAGTCAGATAGTCCCAAGTGTAATCACAGTTCTGACATTATTCCCTGTGATGTTCTGGGAAAGTCAATTCACCTTTGCCTCATTCTTCCCCCATCTGCAGAGCAGGAGAATCATGAAGATTTGGCCAATGCTAGCACAGCCTCGGATCCCACAAAGAGCTAAGTAAGTCCTACTACTATAAACCTCACTGACAGCTTAAATATTGATAGGCTATAGAAATCAGCACGCAGGAATGAATGATTACAAGAATGCAGATTTATTTCAAAAGACTTTTTTTCTGAATATAACTCTTTACCTTTTGCATCTGCTCCTATTTCCCCCACTAAAATACAGCAGTGGCAGTACAAATTCTGACTAACAATAACTGCTGATACTACTATTTTGCATTCGTCTATTGCTTGATCTGTCTGGAGTCCTGTGTGGGCATTAGCTAATCAATGCTCCCGACACTGCTGCAAGTATTATTACCCTGTTTTAAAGATGAGGAGCCTGAGAGAGAAAAAGATGAAGTGACTTGCCCAAGGCCCAGCAGTGAGTCATACATGTGGGATGCTGAAAGCAGGTTGGGTAGAGCACAGGAGAAAGGGTGCCCTTTCCAGTATTTAGAATAACATTGGTAGTTGGCTGGCTGATCACCTGAAATATTTTTTTTTTTCCTTGCTGAGTAAAGCTGGATGTGGGATTTACCAAATCATGGAATATTGACTGCAAGTGTCAGGAACGACCTCTGTTCTGCAAATCAGCCAACAGCTCTGACATGACATGTACCTTTGTGAATCAAGAAGTATCAGCCTGTGAGAGCAGAAAGCTTAGCATGTAACAAGCGTGGGCTTTATTATGCGTGTCTGTTATATCACCTTCTTTCAGTGGAAAGAAAGCACATTTTAATTTCTGCAGTAACTGAGCTACACATAACACTTAGAAAGGCATTGAGGGGATAGAACCAAACAGCTGTACACATAAACCTCCCTGAACAAAGTAGGCACAGGAGTGCATAAATACATCTTGAAATGCAGAAAACAAGCACAATGTCATATAAACATTGAGTCACTTAACAGGTTATTTGTATAATGTTTTCTGCCTTGAAGGATCTTGGAGCATTTGTAGACTGATGTTATCAAGCTGTACCGAGAAGGAACAAGCCTGGTTTCATGTACTGAAGACTACACAACAACAAAAGAGGAAAGACAAATATAAATGAGGTGAGATTGTAGACATTTTTAGGAGGCACTAATAAATATAATAATAATAAAT
>NW_010307346.1:0-24180 GCF_000700745.2 Antrostomus carolinensis
CCAGCACAGGTAACAGCACCCAGCACAGGTAGCAGCTGGGGGTACATGCAGCTGTGGGTGGAGGACACAGCGCTGGGCCTGCACAGCGGGAGCCGTGCGGCAGAGGCCGGCAGAGCCTGATCTCTCGGGGCTGGGAGCGATTCCTTTCTGCGTCCCCGTGGAATCCCGCAGCTGTCGGGAGCAGCGTGTGCGGAGCACAGCCTGGGTCAGCAGAGGCTGGTGATGCTCGCACAAGACAGCACACTGCTGAGGGACAGCACCCTCTGTACTGACACACACGATTTTACCAACCGTTTAAAGAAAATGGAAACTTCTCCAAGTACGGCTTGCATTCTCGGGGGGCTCTCTCCCTTCCCCCCCCGCTTTTGTGACTGGTTTCCTGCTTTGCCACACCCTGCCGACAGGCAGGACTGTGACTTGCCTCTGACTCATCTGATGACAGCAAAGAGTCAACAGAACTACCCCATCTGCAGTTACTGCTGACTGCTCGGGTTTGCCGAGACATCTCATGACGCTCAGCGGGTCAGAGAAGGGCGCAGTGATGTGTCTCTGCATGTCCCTGTCCAGAGGGACGCCTGTGCCCACCCAACCACCCTCCCATCGGACGCTGGTCCTGTGCACACTTACGGTCTTGGCTTTGCTGCCAGGAGCTGCTCCACTGATGTCACGCAGGGCGTAGGTGTGCGTATCTATTTACATCAAGGCCGTCACACTGAAAGATGTGAGAGTCTGTCAGAGAAAACAAATCCATTAAAACACAGTCAATAAAGTCTAACTTAATTAAATGACCATAGCCACTTGGCACTAAAATTAGAATACAGATTTCCAATGATTTTCTTTCAAGGATTTTATTCTAATGTCTTTACTAAACCATGGCACTGTGGTTTCTTTCCAGTGACCTAACAACTCTTTCCTCCAGATGATGTAAATTTCATTAGATAAAATCTGTTCACAAGAAAATAAGAAAGAAGCAAAGATGAAGATGAAGTAAAGTGGGAGTTATGTCTAAACTTCCACTGCTCCCCAACCAGTAGGCAGCATCACCTCCTGTTTGAAAACAATCACAGAAATCAGAGAGCAGATTTGATATACCAAAATGCTGAAGTGTATCTCAAGGCACAGCAGCCACTGTCCTTTCCTCAAATTATTGAACCAAGCAGCAAGAAGGATTTGAAGAAAAAAATTACTTTGAGGGATTTTATTTACAGAGCAAAACCAGCGACAGGTCATGGAGGTGCCCCAGCTGGGGTGGGCTGTGCCCCCATGAGCAGCTCTCTGCTGTCAGCACAGCCCAGGAGAAAGCAGGCTGCAAACACAGAGCTGAGCCTTTTTTCAAGGGCTTTTCTCCCATCATCCTATACTTCATCTTTTAATAGATGCTAATTGCTTGTTGACTTTGGCCTGGGTTGGGACTCCTTAGCAACCATTCCACATCCAGATTATCTGATCACTTATAACATTTTAATTTCAGCTCCTTTCCACTCGTGCACCTAGAGAGTAATGCACACTCTCTTTAATATCGTTTTGTGCCCAGGCCGCACTGAAAGTTGAGGCTTCAGCCATTCTTTTCTGTAACAAAAGAAGTGGATAAAAGTTAAACAGGAAAAAGGCAGAATCAGTATCAGGACCTTAATTTTTAACTTTAATATTTAGCTAAAATTTTTGATAGAAGTCATTTTTTCCATAGACCCAGCAAAGAAAATTTTCATCCCAATGACTTATTGTACAACGACATGTTCTGCACACATAAGGACAGTGGTTTCTATGAGTGGGTTTGTGCCATTTCATCAATCCATCCATCCATCCACCCCACCAGCAGCATCCAGGCATGCAGACAGATGGGAAGGGCTCAGCAATGCGCTGGCACGGAACTGCCAGCCCAGCTTGCCACAGCAGCCTTGCGAGAAGGGCAGAGGTGCAGTTGGAGCTGCTGCTGTGTGGGACGGCACGGGGTTGGTGGGATGCTGGTGGTCTGGGTGCAGCAGTCCTTGCTGAGCCACTCTTCCCTGTACATCACAGGGCTTTTGAACAGAATTCAGCCTTTTGCATCCTGATTGCTTTCATGATTATTGGGAAACAAAGACTGCTTTATGGGAAGAGAATGAAAAAGGCAAAATAATTTCTGCTCTGAGGAACAGACCCTGTTTCCTTCCATCCTTCCTTCCCATTCACAGACGACCCTCCCAGCCGTGGTCTGAGCACCATTTCTGGCTGACGGGCAGCAGAGGGGTCACTCTTTGTGTGCACCCCATGGCCTGCCTGGGTGTTTGAGGTCAGTGCGGGAGAGGCACCGTCTCTGGGAGCTGCCTGGCCACAAGTGTGGCACCTGGCTGTGGTAGTGACTGCTGCACCGAGCAGCTTCTCCGGCACCAATGCCTTGTCTTCTGCGACTGATGAGAGAGTCCCTCTGTGCTGCTCCATGATCAGATTGTTCTTGGGGTCACGTTTGGCCTGAAAAAGTGGATTTCCCTTGAAACAAAGTTGCAAGACACTTAAACCCAAGTGAACATGTGTTTTAAGTTTCATCAGGAGGCAGAGAAGTAAAAACAAACCCATGAATCTATACTTGCTGGAATACCATCTTGGTACTGTATATTGTTACAAATGAACTAATGTACGCCTTGCAGAAATACCTTATATGTATATTTATACAGGTAGATGTTTGTGTGGACATATGTATACATGCAGAGAGGGAGGGAGATTTCAACACTGCACTCTGGGGTAGACATTTTTTTCTTTTGATTTGTCCTGTATAATGAGGATCTTTCCATCCCGACTCTTTCCTTGCTCACTAGATGCAGATATAAGGAAGGAAGAACCCTGTCATTGCTCTTTTGGATCTCTTTTAAGCAGTTGCAAAAACATAGCATTGAATTTTTTCCACTGTTTTAAAAATACCCTTCCTCCTTCTTTATAATAATTCACTGCAAGGCTAGACTGAAAAAGACCCTGTTTATCCAGCAGCAGAGGTCTTCCCCTGCCACATACTTTCTGTTTTATCATAGAAGTGCTCAGAATATTTTGCATTTGAAAATGCAGCCTTGACAAATGGAATGAATGGTCCCGGGATTTGGTTTCTCTATGTTTAGCAAAGACATTGAAGAATGTTTCTCAAACCAGAATAGGGCATTAGGCTCTGCGAATTTACAGGGAGTTGCTTTGTAGGCAGGAATGAAAAAATTAGGAGCATAGTTTAAACTGTAAAGGTAAATAGAAGTTGGCTGGGCTTTACAGGTCTGCTGCTGCTCTTGCTGGAAACCACGATAATCCTTAATGGAAATTTAATCTCAGCACAGATTATTTATCACTTCTTTCAGGGCCCTGGAAGTGTACTGTGGGACTCCACAGTGGACACATTAGGTTTTTGGAGCATCCTAATAGTAGGGGGAAGTAGCAGCTCTGATCACCAGCTGTGTCACTCAGGAAAGGTCTGTGTAAACCCTGCTTGCAAGAGCAGAAGGGTGTGGGGAGCGGTGGTGCGGGCTGTCACTGACATCAGTGGGCACGCAGCGCATGATGGGGTGACTAATGAAGTCTGAGGTCTACTTCAGGGTAATCAACGTTATCACGGTCTCACGTGATGATACGTTCTTGTATTCCTCCGAATCATGAGTTATTTATGAGACATCCCGTCCATTTGGGACACTGTATGTGTTCTCTGCTTGACAGGTTATTCAGAAACAGCTTGCTTTGGTCATAAGAGGACAAGAATCAGAATTCATATCAAATGTTAATCCATCATCTGCACAGTTTGCTTAGAGCAGGAATATGGCTGAGCATTCAGGGCTGAGTCTTCACAGGTGGAAGGGCTTTTCTTTGCCTCTGGCAGATCATGGTTCAGTTATCACCTCTCTGAAGAGCTGTGCAACTAGAAACATCATCTTATAAAGATTTCAGTGGTGCTGCTAATACACGAGGAACACTGGGGTGTTTTTTCCCACACTACAACTAACCCCACACAAATGCCCTTGAAGATGCATCACATCTCAGCAGAAACATGGGGTGAAAACCCACCAAGATGTCTCCATCCTTTCCAAAGGCTTCTGTCAAAGCTGCAGCACCCGAGGGTTTGTACCCCAGGGCTGTTGAAGCTTGAGAGTTATCTGGGCAGTAGCTTGGAAAAGGAACAACCGGACCATGGGCTCTAACACCTGGGTAGCTTTAGAATTTATCAGGAGATTTTAAATATTTATAAGTTTTTAGCACATAGTAGCCTTATCCAAACACAGGACAGCATTGTGCATTGCAACAAAAGCCATATGCAATAAACGCCATAAAATAAATTATAGCACATTGAAACACTGTGCAGATGCTAATCCTCCAGCGCCGCAGGGAGACTCATCTGCTAATCCAGCGCTCAGCCAGTAACGTTAAAGATAGAGGAGCTGAGGCTCAAAGTAGTCAAAGGTTTGGTTCTTCAGAAGCCACAGACACCATAACTTGGTGGGATTTCATGACTAAGTGACCATAAATTCTGTTGCCAAGCAACTGGCAGCACTGATCATGGCTCAGCAATCGCAGCCAGGTCCCCAGGAGCAGCACCCAGCGTCAAACGTCAAAGGTTTCCAAACACAACACACATTTTCTTCACCCAGTACACTATTTACTGGGTTTTGAAAGACAATAGAAGTGTTTATTTTTGATTGATGAAGTAGTCATTAAGCCTCTCCTTTCCTTACTGTGATCTCTACCAAGCAAATCAAAACTGAGACAAGTTGTTCAAGTCAAAGCATGAATTCAATGGATTGCGTCATGGATTGCATTTTCCTTATTCAGCAGCTCTATGGAAGGCAAAGAAGTTCTGCATTATGTAAATATTGGCTAGGACATTTGATACAACTTGTTCCGAGTTTTTCCATCGTCTTTTTCCTCCTACCTCTGTTATCCAGGGAAGACAGCAATACGAGAGCATGCAGCAGCAGCTCAGTCCAAATCGGACAGAGGGATGTCTGTAAGGCAGAGAAATCTCTAGAAATATGCTGAAAAATGTAAGACTTGTCCTGGAATTTGTATTGAAATTTATCATTGGAAAGTCTATTTAGGCAACAGTTGCTTATAGTAGCAGTTGTGTCTAGGGCATTTTTTAAATCTGTGTCTGGAAGAATATGATTTTCCTTCTGTTCATAGAGGTCTTGCTACATTATATAAGTATATATATGTCTTGCTGCATTATATATGTATCCAGAAGCTGAAACTGGTGACAAAAGCAGACATCCATCTGGCAAACACAGTGCTTTGCCAAAACTGAGAGTGTTGCTCTTGCTTTGGATCCCAGGGAGACTCGCAGCTGGAATTTAAAGCTCTGGTTTTGACACAGGCTGTGAATGGCCCAAGAGCAAGGCTGCTCGTGCAGCCTGTGCTATCCTGTGGCAGCTGAAACCAGGCGAGACAACCAAACTGGAATCCATTTAGCACATACTGGACGAGCAAGGACAGAGCATTCCCTGGAAGTGTGTCTCATCCAGGAATTCACATTGTTTCTTTGTCCAAAATACCCTTGCTGCTTGTTCCTATGGAAATGCTGCCAAGTTCATCTGTTTTTCCAGGTTCATCTATTTTTCTGATTGATAAATTGCTGCAGAGTGTTTAATTTTACTTCTAATTTGTGAAGATTATTTTAATTGAGAAATGTATACTTGCAGCTGTGGATAGGCATCTTTCTTTGCAAAATCCAAATAAAAGTGGTGTTGGTGGCTGAAGACGATGCCTGGTGGTGCAAACATCCCCACGGCAGTGCCTGCTCCCAGCCAGAACCCCCACTGAGCAAAAGGAATGCAGCGATGGCTGCGCTGTGGGTGTCTGAGCAAAATGTAGCTTACCCAAATAAACATGACTTGACATATCAAACACAAAGTTGAAAAATAATTTGAAATAGCAATGCATTTTTAAAATAACTCAGGATCTGATTTCATAGCCTGAGAAGTCAGATCCTATACAAAACCACACAATGCTCCAGTGTGCGGCTAATCACAGCTTCCTGCCCGTATCAGATACCGCAGGCATGGTCCTCATTAAGCCTTTTCTCTCCAGTGTTACCTACTGCTTGTGTTTGCATCCAGAGGAACCGGGGTTCTCCTCCTAAGATGGTACACCCATTTTTCTTGGGGTTTGAGCTTCTTTTCTTACGCTTTTACTCCATGAGTTGGAGTTAAGCAGGAGTGACAGGGTAAAATCAGAATAAAACATCTCACATCCACCAGAGCTCGTGGACTGCATGAAATTCCAGGTGTTCCCTGGTTAGTCTCCAGGAGTTGTTTCAACCTGGGGTACAGACGAATAGTTGTGTTTGACTGCAGCAGAGCAGCCAAGTTCCTCCTTGGGACAGCTGGATGAAGCATAGGAAGGAACGCTTTCCAGGGGAACAGTGTCTATTTTTTAAACAAACCAAAGCCCTTCTGTGTGACATAAACAAAACTGTTGACCTACGTGCAGTGAAAGAGGGAGGTCGTTCGGCTCTCCTGGCGCACGCCCCGGGATGCAGCAGCCGCGCGGATGAGAACGCCGGTGCACGGAGTGAGTGAAAACACGCACATCCCGGCTGTTTCGGAAAAAGTCACAATGCTGCACAGCGCTCGTTTCTGCTGTCCCCATTGCAGTGTTCTCATGATGGTGAATAAGCAACCAAAAAACCACTTTACATGGATTTGCTTTCTGCAGAAGGCTGAAGTCACTCTCTTTTTTTTTTTTAAACATTTCTCACAGAAGTATTCCCAGACAGAAATCTTGCATAAGAAGCCTTAAGTCTACTGACTCATTTTGAAAGCTACTTTATTAGCTCCTACACGGGCTGATAAGCCTTGGCTGGTGCATAAGGACACAACGGCTGTGCATTGTTCTGCTGTGCAGCCCGGTGCAGCACTCCAGCCTGGTCTTGATCCAGCCAAGCAATTAGAGAATTTAACTTCCTCTGTAAATGCTTGTATGTGTGAGGCCATATATTTGGGGGCATTTTTCTGCTCAAAAGGGAGCAAACCTGTTAGATGTGTTGTAGAACCAGAAGGAATGGCAGAGGCCTCTGTGGGCAGCATCACATTGACCTGAGTGAGAATCAGGAATAATAAAAAGGTGGAAGAAAAGCCAGCAGTCACCAGCTTCAAGCCACCATTTCCCCTGTGTCATTGTTATTCAGTTCTGCTGCTCATATATTGCAGCACAGCAATGTCCCGCAGCTGAGCTCTGCCCAGGAACACCCTGCAAGGAGGAAAGGCGGAGGCGGGTGTGCAGGTGCAAGGAGCACCAGCCGGGGGAAAGGGCAGGGTGTTGCCACTGTCCCCCAAAATAATGGGAGACGCCAGCCCAGGGGTGGGCAGGAGGAAGGCAGCAGCTCAGGGAACCCTGGGCTGTGCAGGCTGGAACAACCCCAGCAGGAACTGGAAGGCTGGGTGTCCAGGGACAGCCCTGTGGGGTTTGACCAGAGAAACTGGAGCCCTCAGACAGGAGAAAACAGAGCAGGAAGCTGAGCAGCTCACCCATCCCCACGGCACAACCCGTGCCTTACCTATTCCCAGGAGCTTTTTTGAGTGTAGACTTTTCCTAAAAACTGTGAGATTCGCTCGTGGGGTCCCTTGCTCTGCTCTGGCTCTGCCCTTGTCTTGTAGAGCAAAAAACCTGCGATTCCTGTGTTCCTGCTTGTCTCACCACAGCGATTCCTGGATTTTGTGAAGCAGCTCCAAAATGACCAGCTAAAAAAAAAAATAAAAGATATTCTACTGGGAGAAGGTGGTATCAGAAAGGTGTTACTGGTGGAGCTAGCTGGGTAGCTGGTGCCTCTTGCTCCTGGTGTGCCTGACAGAGACCTGAAATGAGAGATAATATCAAGAACGAGCCCAGTCACATGTTGTCTGATTGAAAAAGACCAAAAAGTAAAAATAGATCCTTTTCAATCAAAGAACAGTGTATTTCAAAGGGCAATTCAGTGATACTGCAGTAGTTGGCACTGCACGTCACATCAACCATCTGGTTCAGTGCTCCCAGCGAGGAACCTTATCTTTGTAAGCCGTACGCATTGTGGCTTCAGTACTGGTTAAAACGCCAACAGAGAGGCTGCTATGACACAGAGAGGAAAAAAGCAGCCCTACCAACCCCAGTCCTGCTAATTGGAGTGAGAAAGAGCAAAATGTAACAGGGGAACAGGGTTGGGGCATGGCTTGAGAGCCTTTTTTGGGGGTGGTCACCATGCCTTAGTCCCAGCCGCTCCCAGCTGGTGGTGGTAGAGAAGGGAGAGGGAGGAGTGAGATATAGATTCAGCAGCCTCAGGTAAGCAGTTTTACCTTTAAAGCTGTGGTGATAGCATGGGCAGCAGCAGGATGGAGGTGATCCAGCTGGGGCCATCGAGCCAGATGGGAGGCCCGCAGGAGTCTGGCAGTGGGGACCCGTGGGTGCCTGGGCAGGGCTGTGGGAGCCTTGCAAAGCTCTGGGTTATCACCACTCACAGGCACCAGCTGCTCACACGGGCACAGCAGTGTGGCCACCCAGGTGCCTCCAATGGCCCTTGTTTGCTTTTGGCCTCTCTGGGGCTCGAGCCTGGGGAGGGAGGTGAGGACCAGAACCCCCCTCCAGTTTGCAACACAAACCAGCAGGTCTGGGCACACCCACAAGGAGCCCCTTCTCCCGCTTTCCACAGCAAAATGGTCTTCTGGATCTATCTCCTTTTTGTTGAACTTTGTATATAAAACTTTTCCTCTGGACTTTGGTCCTTTTGGCACCCTCCATCGCTGGTTGGCAAGCTCCTGCTATGACTGTGTCTTAAAGCATGGGGCCGAGCGGGGCGCGCGCCAGCACACCTGCGTTATCTCCGGCTCTCTGGGAGCAGTAGCTGGGAAGCCTCCGCAGTGAGAACTTGTGCTCCTGTGAGAAAAGCACAAATCTGGCTGTTCACACACTGGTGCTGCTGGTCCCAGCTGGCATGGGCACTGCGGTGCAGCCACAGCCCAGGGCCTGCCAGCTCTGTACAGAGAGACGAGCTGTGCCCTGCCCTGGGACAGGCTGCTTTGACCCCACAGGAGCCTTCCTCCTGCTCCTTCATCAGCCTTGGTAGTGGTGTGACTGGCCACGTGCAAACCTGTGGAGGCACTGGCCTGCTGTGTTTTCTGTAGTCCTCACAGCAGCAGCAAATTTTCCTTCCTTCCTTCCCTCCTTTCCTTCCTTCCTTCCAGCAGCAAAATTTCCTTTCCAAAGCAAAAATCCTCTCCCTGGTTCCTTGACAGCTGCAAGTTTCCAGTAGCAAAGTCGGGGGGTGTGATGAAGTGGTTGCAAACTGGTGAAGTGCAACTGGAAAATGGCTTTGTCGTTTGTATTCCAGTCTGGAAGGCTCAAGGCGAGAGAGCAGCGGCTGGTGCAGTTCAGTTTCCCTTTCTGGCAAAACCCAACCCCTGTGAAAGCTCTTAGAAACACTAATTAGCACAAAGCCTGTTTAGAGGACAAAGGGATACGGGAAAGGCAACCACTGCCCCCAAGGGCTCTGTGAAGGCCATGTCAACCCAGGGCTGGATAAACGCCTGTAAATTATCAGCGAGTTACAAACAGAGCGGCACACGGCAGTTCTGCTGTGTGCACACAGCTGGGCGGGACACAGCGAGGCAATGGCCACCACGAGTGGGTGCCCCACGCAGGACTGAGCCTATGGATGCCAGGCTGAGCAGGGGGCTGGCAGGGTCCCGGTGCTCGGTGTGTGTCCCCAGAGTGGAGCTGGCTGTGGGCAGGGGCCTGGCAGCACCCATGGCTGTGCTGGGAGTGGTGGGACGCTGCCCGTGGGGCGCTGGCTGGCACCAAACCTGCCCGTACGGCAGCTCCTCACCCTTCTCAATGCAAGGCCCCGGCCAGCTCCTACGCTCCCCCATGGCAAAAACCCCAGGGAAATAGTTCTTTGTTTAATTTGATAAAAATCCCCACACACCCGCGGCGGCGAAATCGCCTAAACCCGGAGAAGGGTTCACTGGCTCTGCCCGAGCCTTGAGAAGCAGCACGGCGCAGCGAGGCGCAGCGGGGTGGGAGGCAGGGAAGGGGATGTGCTGCCCCTGCTGCGGCCTGGGAATATCTCCTAATGCTGCAGGAATGTGGTTATGTCATGGCGAGTCCCCCACACGCCCTGCCACTGCCTCCCAGCCGTCCGCCAGCCGAAAGCTCTGGGAAGCGTCGTTTCTGCTGAAATGGAGGCATAAATTTCTGCTGGTGGGGCTCCTGGCTGCAAAAACTTGTAAGCTGTAGGAACCGCTCACTGTGACAAAGTAACTCCGACATTTCCCATGGTACCTGTCCCATCTGTGAGAGCTGTGGGCTGGAGGAGGGGGAAAAGGCTTTAAAAAACTTTTCATTTTCCTTACGTAGTTGAGCGTTACCGGGGGCGATATTTCTGACTGTGCATGAATCCTTCCCACTGAACTCACTGGGCATGACGCACCCACGGGAGGGGAAAGCATGCCCGAGACAAGAGCAGCTAAAGTACTCTCCTGCTGAGCTGCTCTTTCTGAAGATTTGTATTTCTTTTTCCAGACAAAAAGCTTTATTATTACAGAAATAACATGAGATTTTTATGGGTGATTTTACAAATTAGTTTCTCAAATTGTTTGCAGCAGCACAAGAAATGTTGCAGTCATTAAAGTTCATAGAAAGTATTGAACACTCCAGCGTTGCAAAGCTTTTCCTTGTGCAACAGAAACAAAGCAAAGTCACCCCTGACGTTTAGACATCTGACCCTGAAACACTGTTCATCACCTTTAGCCATAAGGCCACTCATCCTGCCCTTGTGCACATCGGTGGAACGAACCAGGAGCTGAACCAGCACAAACCCAGCTACAAACATGATTTTAAAAACAAATAACTCATTATTTCCATTCACTGCATGTAATATGGACTCATGCAGAAATGCTGTTCGTCCAAGAGTCCAAAATATGTCACGTATTAGGAGCTGAAGAGTCCAACCCAATGAATGAGTCATCACCCAGTGGATGAAATCCCATATCTTCATGGCTGCTCATAAATAAGACAAGCTCAACTTTATAGTAAGTCATAAGTAAACAATGAACTATATGAAAATCAGAATCAGCTGTGCTGTAACTGCACGGGCACGGTGCCCACGCAGAAATGAAAAGCGAATGTGATACCATCACCGTTTGGCTTTGGAGGCTGAATTTGGGGCTGAAACTCTTAAGAGGGGTTTTGATGTGTGTAGCAGAGCGGTTGGACTTCCAGACCTTCAAGGCCACTGCAGATGCCTGTTTGCAATAAACAACGCATTATCCCAGCCATTACCACTTCTGAACGCAGCCTCAGATCCCGACGGGCAGATTTTCTGAAACTATTGTCTGGTATCTTCTTGCTACAGCCCAGCATCTCCAGGCGGTGCTCCCATGCTCTCACAGCCCACTCCTCCGTTGGTGCTCTCTCCCTGGCAGAAAGGAAGGGCAGCAAAAAGCTGCTCCTTCACCCTGAGCTGAGCATCGGAGCGTTCTATGCATCCCCCATAACCTCTACCCTGAGTGCCAGGCTGGATTCACAGATCTGGCAGCAGGTTTTTGGAAGGGGGGATGTTTGGTTTGTTAATAACAATTTGAAGCAGCATTGTGAGAGAAGGCAGGAAATAGCAGAAAGTATTGATCAGCCTCTTCCTCATTATAAAATTAACAACATATAGAACTCAGCACTGAAATAATGGGGAGCCTGACTGCACCACAGGCAGCAGAGCAGAAAGGCTGGACATGGGGAAAGACTCTGGCACATGGCAGTGAAGGGACCATGAGCAGTGGGGGCAGCTGAAGCCATTTCTAAGTTTGAGCTCAACCACCCCCCCAGGGAAGATCTCCTCAGCCACAGGCAGCTCGTGGGGCTGCGGCCAGCTTTGCAGGGGTATTTACTCCAATAAAATCATCTTTCCTGAGGAAGAGAAGTGTTTTGCTATCTTGTTGAAGACTTTGGGAAATGAATGTTTTTCTCCTCCCTCTTCTCATATCCGATTTGTGTCCAGGTTAACAGTGTCGGTGGGCTACTCATCCTCAGAGCATCGCAGGAAGCAGATCTTTGGATTTTAGGGAAAATCAGGATGTGCTTGGGCAGTGCTGGAGGGGAAGTGGCAAGTGGAGAAGGCTGACCATCTCAGGGGATTTTCAGTTTTCATTAGCGTGGCACCATGCAAGAAACTTTTAATAGCAGAGGGGTCCAGAGCTGCTATTGCCTGAAGAAAGCACTCTGGGGACAGGTGCCAGACAGAGGAGCAGTCTTTGGAGACCTCCAGGTCTGCATGGGCTCAGTGGTGCACTTTGAGGTGGGGGTGTCCTGCTGCTCCCTCACTCTAAACATCTCTTCAGTACAACAGAGCAGCTCAGGCTGCTATAGAATAGCTATAGGGCCAAGACAGTAGCTGTCTGGCTGTAGGAAGGGAAGAGACCAAAGCAGCTTTTCCCTGAGAGAGAAAAGCTCCAGCATCTGCCAAAATACACAAGGACACAGACTGCCTTGTGACTGTCCCTGCAGAGCAGGGGCTGGGCAGATCAGGATGTCTGTTCTGCAGTGGTGTGTCTAGACACAGGGGGGGAACCTTTGAGATGCAGCAGAAGAATGAAAGCTCAGAAGAGGCACAAGCCCAGTTGCAGGCGCCTGGTCCGCCCAAGGGGATGCAGCATCTCATGCTGGGGGGTGGGGCCTGGCTCCCTCCCCAGGCACTGCCACCACCCTGCCACCTCCAACAGCACATCTCTAAAATGCTGGGAACAGTAGGGTCCTCTCACAACTCCACAGATGATTTCCAAGGCCTCTCAGGAGACCTCCAAAGAGCTCCTCTGGCTCCCTGGCTTCCCAGTGGTCCTCAGCCCAAGTGACTCCAGCAGTCCAAGCACCACCACCCCAGCACAGGCTCTTCCCACCACGGATGCTCTGACCAGGGAAGTCGTTTTATTTTCTCAACCCTGTTCTAGTTGCAACAGGGCAAAGCACAGATGTAATCCAACCAGAGGGGCGACTGCACAAGCCCAAGGCGCTACTTTCTGCGCAAGCGGAGGTCCCTCATATACATTCACTTTTTAACATTGGAAAATTATTGTACCTTGTTAATAACGTTCTGTAAATGGATGAATGATTTCCACAAAGGAAAGAATGTAAAACTTGCATCGGCACAACGTTACTTCCAATCAAGTGATCTTCAGAGTTCTCCAGAACAAACGGAACTTCATATTTTCCATATGTAACCATCTTTGTCACCCAAAGCACTTTGTGTTCAATAAAAATACCAGCTTTCATTAGAGAAAAAAACCCTTCTGGTGCGTAGTTTTCCTGGCATTGCACATCTACTGGTTCCCTCACTCAACATGTTTAGAATTAAATCACAAAACCTTAACTCACCCTCTAATGATCTGTTTGTTTCCAGATTCATATTCCCACAATATGTTTGCTGACAGCAGTTGGGCTCTTTGACAAAAGACAAGGAATTTTTCCCAACGATGTATATTTTGCTTCGTTCTGGTGCATTACAGGGGAAGGGTGCAGGCTGTATGAGCTGTCACCAATAACGTGGCTGTAAGACCAAATGTAATTTATTTAGTACAAACTAAATGTTTATACTAAGTGTTCTTTGTTCCGAACATTATCACTTCAACATTCAGCTTTTGATGAAGAGAGCTGTGAGAAAGGTTGAGCCTTGTTTTGAAAAGATTTTTAAATTTAGCATTGCTATGAGTCGGAGCCAAAACCTCAATGCATACAGTTCTCAGAAGGAGGGTGGTATAAAGCTGCTCCCCTCAGTTTCAGGCACTTCCAAACTGTTCTTTTTGACTTTGTATTATGTGTTAGAACAGAATAAAAGCAAACCAGTTCTTGAAAGGATACACTGTTTCAAAATAAATCCAAAATGTTACACCTCAAATAATGCTGAATGCAGTATTTTGACATTACTGCACCTTCTGCCTTTCTCCCGCTCTTGAAATAATCCCTTCAAATTCATTTCACTTTCACAAAGCACTTTGATCTCAACAGAAGCAAAACACGCTGCGATGCAACCCCAAGCCCACCAGTATGTCCTCAGCCTTTCTCACCTGCCCATTGATGGACGAGGCCAGGAAACTGTCCCCACATCGCTGCCCACACACAGCCACACTCGAGGCAGCAGTGACAAGCAGCCGTTATTTAATAAACTGGTGACACTCAAACACAAAGCAAACCCAAGTCTATAATATTTGGAGAGCCCTGGATGTGGTCTCTTCTAAAAGTAAAATTTATCTCATATTTTTGGGGGGTCTAGTGCAAGTTTCTCTGCCAGAAGAATGCTGGACCTTGTTAGAGCATGAATAATCTCATCCTGTATAAACACCCTAGAAAGCTGCATCCAAGTGTGGCATTTGCCACTCAGAAAAGACAAGGAGAAAAGGGAGAGCGGCGAGGAGGATGGCTATGGCATGGGAAACCTACCTTGTAGCGAAGGGTTTCGCTGCCAAGAAGACCAAGGCCAGAGGTGGTCGTGGGATGCAGCACCTGCACAGGGAAGAGCAAGGTCAGGGGTGAGGGGTCCTCCCTCCCCAGAGGGAAGAGGACTCATGGGCAGAGAGCTGCAGCTGAACAAAGCCATGCACTAGGGAAATCTATTTTCAAACAGGAGCAACTGGACACTGTGATCAGCTAACTGTACCCTTATCCACCCACTACGGTGGATCCTCCACCACTACATGTGGAAAAATGAATGTCAGACGTTTCTCTAAAACACATGTAATTTAAATAGGAACTATTTAAGGTGGTTGTCCCACTTCTTATATTGTATCTCATCACTGATTTCACAGTCCCTCTTTCCCGAGGGGTAATTTGGCCTATGAACAGTGATCCCAAGTTTTACTCCTAGAAAGAATTAATATCTTCCTATCTTCCTTTTAATTCCATGTTTACAGCAACTAAAATTACTCTTATATGCTTATTGCAAACATTTTGGACACAACAAGTAAAATACCCACAGGTTTATCTGAAGAAAGGAAATCCTTTCTGCAGACTCCTCTTTGCTCCCTGCAGAGGTGATGACTCAGAAGACTGCAGAGTCCTGCAGCAGAGGTGTTTCTCTGGGGTGTGAAGCTGACCCTCCTTTATTACAGATAACAGCTTTATGGCACAGGCATTGTTCTGCTTTACCAGTGCCCTGTTTTCACAAGGTATTTAATGAATAGGCTTTCAGCTGCAAAAATACAGGCTGAGATCCGGAAGGCAAATGACCTTTGTGCTTGTGATTGCGTGTTCACATAGTTACGCTTATTTTCCTCATTAACATATAGGTATCCCCTTTTTTTGTTAACACGCTTTATTTCATTTTAATAGGCTTTTTTATTGTATTTTAAAATGTAGAGGAAAACAGAAAAAAAATTCCCATTGTTCTCCCACATGTTTGTTTTCACTACAACTACTAAGAGGAAAAGCCCTTTACAAAAACAGGATACAGCAGACTCCTCTGCGCTGCAGCGCTGTGCACCCCCCGCATGCTCGCACACTCTGGGCACGGTTGCAGGGGTAATCGAGAGTCCATAGAAAGTCATAAGTAAATTAAAAACATCAATGGGAGGTTTATTATCCACTTGAATGGGAGTAGCATAAAGTCCTTGCTGAATAAACCCTATCAGCCTGGACAGGTTCTGCTCCCCTCGGACACATTACATGGAATCATAGGATCATTAAGGCTAGAAAAGACCTCCAAGATCAAGTCCAACCATCAGCCCAACACCACCATGCCCACTAAACCATGTCCAGAAGTGCCATGTCTACACCTTTTTTGAACACCTCCAGGAATGGTGCCTCCACCACTTCCCTGGGCAGCCTGTTCCAGTGCTTGACCACTCTTTCAGTAAAGAAATCTTTCCTAATATCCAGTCTAAACCTCCTCTGGCACAACTCGAGGCCATTTCCTCTTGTCCTATCACTAGTTGCTATTACCACCTGCCTACAGGCATTTTACCCCGTGACTTCAGTTATGGACAATGAGGGGCAGACAGGGACATCCACAGGGCAAACCCCACCATTGTGAGAAGGTGTCAAGCCAACAAGACACATGGCAAAGGCCTTAGCATCCAGCATCCCTTCCCAGCTGTCCTAAGAGACGAAACACAGGGAACCCATCTGATGTCACCTGCATCAGGTGCTGCCTGGCCCCAGGAGGTGTCCCCAAACCCCCCGTCAGCCTCACTGAGCAGCCTGTCTCTGGGGTGCCCTCAGGAGCAGGGCTCCCCACTGCATTTCTACTAATGACTTTTCAGAGCTTCTCTCTTAACACATCCCACAACCTCCTTTCCCCCCACCTGGACCATTGCCTCCCCTGTTTAGGTCTCGGCCAGTCAGTGGAGGGGTCCCCGGCTGTGCCAGAAGCCCCTGGGACGGGTGCCGGGGCCAAGACGGGAGGACTCGCAGGCTGTGCTCTCTGGAAAGCACATTCCTGTGGGCTGTTGTTAAGAAGATACTAAAAATTGCTATTTTCTTTCTCCCTGCACGTTAGCTTTTGGAGGAGTTCATGCATCCAAAGAATAACACTGACTTATTCCCCCTGATATGGAAGAATAAATCAAATGCAGTTACCAGGAGATCTGCATTTCTGTAATCAAGAGCCTCATCTCTGGCCAGAAAGTACCTTGTGGGAATTGGGTTGTAGCGACTGGGAGGCCAGTAAAGAGCAATTTGAGCTTTTCCGACTCTGAAACAGTGATTGCAATTCCATTTGCCTGGTCAGAAACTGCCGCTGAGCAGCCATGCGCCTGGCAGCCTCCTGCAGACACCATCCCAAGATCATTTCAATTAAAAATAAGAGTCATAGATTTTAGGGAAATACATTTTCTGGTTTATTTCTAAGGAAAAGCATGTAACGCCACAAGGGTTGAGGGTATTCTTGTGGCGAGGGGAATGATGTACTACTTTAGTTTTAATTTTATAGAGATGCAGTTCTACTTGTTTTTCTTTGAACTAAGAATAATCCTTGTTTCTTCACCAGAAATGATCATTACTTTTGATTCAGCCTTGATACCTGAACAAGAGGAATTATTACAATAATGTAAAATAATTATATTTTGCAATGTAAATGATATGCTAAATGTTTATGCAAATCCTTAGGAAAGACTACAGCACTTTGTTACTGCAAAATAAACATCCAAATTACTGACATGGTATCTTTGAACCAGTGAGCATTTGCTATCATTCAATAAACCAAAGAGCCAGGGAGACGACACGTACTTCGCACAACAGGCTATGCCTGATATTATTTAGAATCAGACCACAATGTTTTCAGCTCAAGGCAAAAAAACAACTTCCATTTATACCAAGAAGATTCTTCATTGTTTAGAAACTGTAAACCAACATCCTACGCTTTTTTGCATTTATTGGTAAACAGTTGCCCATCATCAGAGGATGGGATTAAAGGGACTATGACCATCATTCCTTCCTCGACAGGGAGAAATAAACCCACAACATCCTCCCTTGCTGCGTGCAAGGAGTTCAATTACAAAACCATGTTGTCCCCAAAGCCTCCAGATCTGCCAACCGGGCACTCCAAAAGGCAAGAAGCCGCGCTTCCCCGCGGTGTTAGGACAAGCTCACTTCCAGCAATCCCTTCTCTGAAAGCGGATCAGGGACAACCCTCCTGCCGCTCCCTCCATCCCACAGCCCACCACACCCTGCCACCGCCCCCCAGCCCCAGGGTCCCGCCGGAGCCGAGGGCAGGTCCCGCACGATGCCCACCCCTCGCACCTACCGCCTGCCGCTCCCCGCCGGGCGATGGATGTGACTGGACTGGGAGCGATGGATGGGAATGCCGGGTTGGGCTGGGGAGTTGGGGCTGTCCCAGCAGCGGGAGGTCACCAAGCTGCTGATTTGATCTTCAGTTCGCTTTGCATCTGAAAAGTTTAACTCCTTCACGCCCTGGAAGGCGAGATATCAGCAGGGCCAGCTGTGCCGCTGTGCTTGTCCCTTGCAGGGGACGCTGAGCACACCCTCACACCGGGCTGCCAAGACGAGGACACACACCTGAGCAAAAGCAGGATGTGGAGGGGTGGGTGTGGGCAGTTTTGCTCAGAGACTTGAGGGTGAATTTTCTGTAGAGAAGCCCACAGTGAGATCTTTCTCTTAACAATTTACACCCCCAAAGCCCCATCCCAAAGCCTCCTGTATTCCCACGCATTCCTGTGGCTGCCAAACCCTTGACAGAGACCCGAGGGGCTTACACTTGGGAAAGGAAGGGGAAAACCTTTGACAGCACTTTTTTCCCTTTCTCACCAACCCCCTGAGAAATTGCAGGGGGAGGAAATCTCTTCTGGCAGAGGAGAAATCCAGATCTGGGAGGGTGCGGCTGGGACATGGCCCTAAAAGATCCCAGCCCCATCCCTGCTGCTAGGAGCCCCCAGCCAGACCAAGCCTGGCTGTGCCCATTCCTGGGCACCCACCTCCTTCCTTGCTTTGATCAGAGTGGGGTTCCTGGGGATGGGGTTTGGTGGTCCAGCTCAAGATGAAAGGGCATTTGCTCATGCTCATCCCACCCCACACCCTGAGTCTGAGCTTCACTTGCAACCTCCCCGGGGCACAGGCCTCCCCTAGACCTGTGAATTAACCTTTGGTCCTGTATAAATGACATGAACCTCGGCCAGCCCCTCTGGGGTGGATGCACCCATCAGCATCTCTTCCTGCCCAGGTGATCCCAAGGGACCATGGGTGCATGCCATGGCCAGCCTCCTTGAGAACCCAGGCACCCTGAGTTACACAAAAGGCGAATTTTGTCACCAATAATATGAGCCTCGATGAAAGAGGAGCCTGGGTGAGGGAGAGGGAGGGGAGAGGTGCCCCCTGCCCTTTTACCCCAGAGCAGGAGGCTCCGACTGCAGCGCTGTAATTCCAGGTGACACGCGGCATCCCCGGGGCTTCACTGCCAATGGCACACACAGAGCACAACGCCTGACACGTAATACCCGTGCAGTCACCCTTGTCGAAGGGCTGCAGCAGCTTTTCAGTCATCCCTGAGATCAGCACCACTATGTGACTTGATTTGAAGGCCAACATTTAAGATAATTTTTCAAACCTTGCTCTGGAGGGAGGGCAGCTTTGGGGCTTTGGATTCCAAGTATGAAAAATGTAATTACGGGTAATGATGCCTCTTGCTGCAATGCAAGCAAGAAAACTTTCTGTGTATCATGGCTGGTCCCCGTGCCCTAAAGTAAAAGGAGGTTTCTGCTTTCATTACAAAACATATTCGTATTTCAGCCTCAAAGGTCTTCTCATCTGGGAGCTCTCTAGCGGCCAGCGGTCTCTCCTGCATCTGGTGTTACTTAGCCAGCAATTTTTCTTCTGCGTTGCCTGGGGGCCAAAAGTATTCCCCCAAAGGCAAAACATGGGTTAAAATTGTTTAGAGAACAAAACTCTGTTAGAACGGTTTATTGGAGACCAGGGAAATTACTTGTAAAATACATACATGGAATATTAGCAGCAATAATAGACTTTTTTAAAGTCCACTGCAAAAGTAATGATGTTTCAGAGCGGAGCCAGCGTTTCAAAGCCTCCTGTACAGAGATCACATCAGACACATGGCTTATGTTTCCACTTTCCATGGTGTGAAGGAAAATACACTGCTAAAGGTACTTACCTTTAGCTAATGTGTGTGTTAAACTTGGACAGCAGGGTTGCGTAATTGCTCGAACTCGGAAAGCTTCACTTTCACAGAAAGCTAAAACCAGGGGTTTTTTTTCATTTACAGGCTTCTCAGGTAGTATCCAAACCACCTTCTCAGTCCTTGCTGGGTTCTGCCCAGCTTAAATGCTTAAATCCACTCCTATATTTAAATTGTTATAAAATGACAAATTAATCTAGGAGATGAAAAGTGAAGGCAGGACCTGTCCCAGCAGCCACTCTCAGCGTTACATTACAGACATTTAGGCTCACCTGGTTGACACCAACCTTCCATCTTCTCCTAGGGTCAGGCGAGGGATGGAGGTGGCCAAGGAGGGTGCTGGGGTGGGCAGTGTGGAGCCACACCAGCCACCCCACAGGACCCTGCCCCCTGCCAAGCACCAGCACAAGGCAGCTTCAGTGCCGGGGCCACCCTACCAGCCTTAGCCCTTGCTGAGGTTAATTAAGCAGTTGTATTAAATACTGGTGAATTCTCAGGTGAAAATAGAGAGATTGGGTCACCCCCATGTGCACTTCTTGTGAGCAGAAGCAAGGTCTCCTATTTTTCACCTCCCCACGAGGAGGAGCCCAGTGGGCTGCGGGCATTCAAAGGGGACTTCAAGGAGGTGCAGTCCCAGCTGATTTGGACTCTGCTCTGGGTACACAAGGTCCAAGCACATTATACATCGATTTTATTTATGGTTTCCTGCCCTTGATGGCATTTTCTGGGGGGAAGAGGAGCTCCAGAGGACTGTTCCCATCTGCAGAAAGATGCCATCGGCTGGGGTACAGAGACAGGCGGTGCGGTGGGATCTGCTGCATGCACACTCTACAGCTAGCCTGGAGTTTCCATATCATCTTTAAAAAAAAAAAGGTAAAAACCATGAATGATAAGAATAGGGCAATAAAAACTGAAAAAACGAGACTCATGGATTTTTTTTTCCTAATTTCTTAAACCACTATATAAATGAAAGAGAAACATCCAGATGTTCCTAGTTTGAGATCTCATGTCCTTGATAATCAGAAATGCCCTGAATACTTCTCAGGCTCTGTTTTCAGATGTTGCCTTATCACAGAAATGACCATCTAAAGCATTCATCTTTTTGTTAAAAATATACCTTTTCATTAAAAAAAAGCTACATTGGTTTTTCATTCTTACTAGAGCCTTACATTTTTTTTTCTTTGATATGGGAACAATTATTTTTCTAAACTTAAAAAAACCTTCTCAGAAGGGGTGGAGATATGAAATATTGCTAAAATGCAGTTTTCTTTGATTTCCAAATAATTTGAATCAAGTGCTAGAAAGCTGTGGAAAATAATCCCAGTGAGAGAGGAGTAACAGAGAGCCAGCTTCTTCCTAAGCCTCTGAGACCCTTTCAAGTTGGTCTGAAAACCTCTTTGTTAATCAAAATAATTGCATGAGAACCAATCAGGAAATCCCGAAACATTCAAAATGAAAACTTGTCATTACAAATTCACCATCGTGGCTAAAAAACAGATTATCTCTGTCAAAAGCTGTGGGAAAGTTTGCTTTGTAGCAGTAGGGGCAGAAATAAATATTTGCCCAATCCGTTTTGTTTATCCTAAAAACATATATACATGTGCAGCACTCGAATTAAACACTATTTTCTTCTCCCCCACGTGCACATCATTGGAACCACCCATGTGAGGAGCTTTTAAAGCATCTCTGCCAGCAGTCAGGATGATGGCTCCACAGCAGCGAGTTACTCGGACAGTTAGGCCACGCAGGGCAGGTTGGACTGCTTTGAATTTTAAGCCTCATTTCTTCGGTCTCACCTCCGAGTCCATTTAAACATTGCTATAATTCAAAGCAATCTCCAGCAGATGCACAAGTGTCACTGAAAACACACCTGCACAGGTGTCATTACTTTTGCTGGTAAATGCCAGGTGCATCCGTGACCTCCCGGCACGTGTGGGCAAGGCTGGTGCTGGCCGGGGAGTGGGCGCAAGGTGAAGGGGGTCAGGTGCTGACAGGGTCCATATCATCAATACAACATGCAGAATTCCTCAAATGACAGTATTGAAACCATTTAAGAAATTGCATGTTGTCTCAAGAGAATGACTGAGTCAGTGGAAGATGATCTTGCCCCGATGTGGGGACCAGGATTGAGAATCTCCTCTGCGAATGATGCTACAGAACATCGTCGGCACCCGCTTATGCCAAGATACCCAGCACCATGTGGCCACCCCACATTGGCCCTCGCCACCCCTACAGCAGCCAGTGCAGCCAGCTCCTCTCCCATGGATCCCCTTCCCTGCCAAAGGAGACCCTTGGGGCTGCTCCCAAGGGGTCCTTCCCTCCCCGGGGTTTCAGCATTTTTACCAGTTTCAAGTCAAGTGACTGCCCGAGCTAGGGGCCACCTTTCTTGGGGACACCAGGCACACAAGTGGTTCAAAACACAGCCCTGCAGCGGTCACAGGCCTCTCCTGTACATACCCACAGACAGAGCCCTCAGCACCCACCGCTGCTTGGCAGGGACATGGTCAGAGTTACGGATGCGAAAGGTCTCCGGTCTGGGCTCTGTTGTAACAGCTGTTTGCAAAGTTAATGGTGCACTTTGTTTTGGAAATGAAGTCCATACTTATAAACATGTCATTTTAAAATGTGGCTGGTTTTTTTAAAAAAAACCCACATAAAAATAAAAGGAAAAAAAAATCCAGCCCAGTGGTCCAATCCTCCTGGTCCATCCCCCTGTGGCAGCAACGTTCAAGTAGGTGAAGTGGAGCGAAAAACAAGGGCTGGAAAAAGAATGAATGGTCACCACATTTAAAAACACCTGATAGAAGTGACCACAGCAGAAAATAGTTCAGAACGTTCTGGAAAATACATGGATGATGCCCATAACTCACCACTGCTCCTGAGGGGACTGGGGATCCCCAGGCACTTCACCCCAGGACCCCACCGGAGCATCTGCTGATCCTGCTGGCATCACATGAAAGTGCAACAATCTTCCATGAGGTACAAAGATCCTTTCAAAGTCTCTTCTTCCCTGCAACAACCAACAGCTAAACAAAAATACAGCTTATTTTGTCCAGATTTAGCAAGTCTTGGCTCTTCGTCATTTCATGAGATTAGGGTCTTGGTGCTTCTCCCACTCAAGTCATCAGGAACGTTGCCACAGGCTCCAGACAGCAACCAGACCTTATCCAACACGCTTATCTGTCAAGCTGGCACCTTTTAATTTCCTAGCACCTATCAAAACAATAAACTTGCCAGAGCTGGGCATTGCTACAGGTAGAGCAGGACAGACAGCAGTTTTCTGCAGCTGCACAGGCAGGTGGTGATGCTCCGTTGCAACTGCTGTGGGTCCCTCCAAGCCCAAACCCCACACCCACTGCTAAACAACCCCTGTGCTGGGACCCCGTGCTGTGGGGCTGAGCTGTGGGGCCACATGGGATGCCTCCAGCCCTCCACCTCTGGACCTGTGACTGGGGATTCTCGTCCTTGGTCATGGGGCAGCACCACAGGTGCGATGTGTGTTTTAGGAATGAGAAATTCCAGCATTTGGTTCCAGCCCTCCTGCTCTCCCTCCCAGCACAGCGAAGAGCTGGCTCACCCCAAAGCGCTGCAGCTGGGGCTGACCAGCCCCATGACAGCACACCAGTTTGCACACAAGCACCATCACTTGTATGCGAGGAAGATGACTGCTTTGACACAACACTCCATTTCTGAGTAAGAAGTGGCAGCAGCTACAAGCTGGTTCCCTGCATGTGCTGGTTCCTCTCAGCACATGAAAGACATGGACCTGCTGGGGCGGCTCCAGAAGAGACCACAAAAATGATCAGAGGGATGGAACAGCTCTGCTATGAAGAAAGGTTGAGAGAGGTGGGGTTGTTCAGCCTGGAGAAGAGAAGGGTCCGGGCAGACCTTCTTGTGGCCTTCCAGTACTTAAGGGGGTCTATAAGAATGATGGGGACAGACTTTTTAGCAAGGCCTTTAGCAATAGGACAAGGGGAAATGGTTATAAACTAAATAAGGGGAGATTCAAACTAGATGTCAAAGGAAGAAATTTTTTACAATGAGGGTGGTGAAGGTTTCCCAGAGAGGTGGTAGATGCCTCATCCCTGGAAACATTCAAGGTCAGGTTGGACGGGGTTCTGAGCAATCTGATGTGGCTGAAGATGTCCCTGCTCACTGCAGGGGGTTGGACTAGATGACCTTGGAAGGTCTCTTCCAACCCAAACCGTTCTGTGATTCTATGGTTGAATTCAATTTTCAACCCATTTCTGTAGGATGTAGGAGTTTTGTAAAACCATGGAAGCAGACCCATCCTGTGTGCATC
This sequence comes from Antrostomus carolinensis, assembly GCF_000700745.2. NCBI lineage: Eukaryota > Metazoa > Chordata > Aves > Caprimulgiformes > Caprimulgidae > Antrostomus > Antrostomus carolinensis. The sequence continues at coordinate 23,898 of NW_010307346.1, forward strand.
CTCTCGCAGGACCATCGTGTCTGGTGTCAGACACCAGGAGCACTTCCAGCCACCCATCCTGCTGTGCTGCGGCACCTCACTGGCATCACAAGCCATTGCTGTGGCTGGTAACCCAACAAAGCCAAGTGACAGCTCTGACCAGCTACTTTTGCCTCCATGCAGACAGGTACAGGTCTGCCCTAGCAGAAGGGGCTGAGGAGGCACACTGCTTCCAGCAGCAGTAATCTTCTTCCCACCCCTTGGAAGAAATGGAGAAACCTAAAGGGAGTCAAGGACACCTTAA
>NW_010307346.1:24232-71814 GCF_000700745.2 Antrostomus carolinensis
AGGATTATAGATGAATAACATGTGCAGTGTAATTAATCTAGATTAGTTTTTATTTTATAGCATTAACAGCCCACAGTCCCAGCATGCGGTGATCTGGTCCTGCGAGTTCCCAGCCTTCGCTGGGCTGGGCCGGATCGCCCGGCGCTGGGAGAGCTCCAAGCACGGCGTCAGCGCTCAGGAAGCGGTGCTGGTGACTCACCGGCTGCGTGCTTGCTTGGAGACTAATGAACTAATACCCAGCACTCTGGCCCTTTCCACGGCCCCTTCCATTAATCTTCTGGTTAAAAAGCGCAGCAGTCACTCAAGGGGGAAGTTCCCACAGAGCAGAAGGATTTGTGCCGGCAGACCCCTGCGCTGACCTCCTGGGCAGCCCTCGCAGAGCCAAACGTCCAGCTCCTCCGACCCGCAGCCATGCTCGGGAGCCGCTGGGACTTACGGCTCTTCCTCCTGCAGCACATGCTGGGTGATGGGAGGTTGGGTTGCAATTCCTGTCTCGGGGATGAAATGCAGAAGCTGGGTCTTGCCCTGGTGTTGGGCAGCTCACAACAACATCTTTGCTCCCATAAAAGATTTCCCTTGGCATTTTTTGGCAGATTCCACCTTGTTCGATAGCAAGTTGCCCAGGTGAAGCGCTCGTAGCCATCCTCACCCCCCTCCCAGCCTCCCCCCAATGCAGACCCTGGACACTGGGGTTCTGCTTTCCCTAGACTATTTATTGCCACACACTGTCCCATTACCAACATGTACGACCCCTAAAGGGCCCACGTATCTGTTGTGCCTGGAGCAGTAATAGCGCTCTTCCAGCCTCAAAAAAATACTGAAGCACAGTTTAAAATTGTTTCTTAAAACTCCTGAGACACAAGAGCTGCACAGTGCCACAAAGAGCAGGAAAACCTGGGATCCCATAGCCAGGCTCCACTGGTGAGCAAGGTGTGACAGAATTTGATCTGTGCTTCCCTTTTGATCCAGGAGAGATTGTATTTAACATCTTCATGTGGAAAACTCCTAAATCACGGCAGAGACCTGCAACCACAGACTCTGCCCCACAGGCTTTGCAGCCTTGGGGAATGGGACAACCAGTGCAACCAGGGACTGGGGGTCCAGTTACCACACAGCTATTTTACTCCATCCTTTGACTTTATTTTATATTCATATTTCTTCAATATAATAGAATACAACTTATTTTACATAATGTATACAAACTATATCACAATGCTTTACAGAGCAAAGCATGAATTACATGGTAAAAACTGGGAGGAAAAACGATGAGGTCCTCTGCACTGCTAAGCCTCTTGTTTTCTCCCTATTCAGTGACCTCCCAGGACACCCTCAATCTACTGGGAAACTCCTACCTGACAAGTTACTGGCCCCAAGGTGATCGTGGCCCATCACCAATGCACTCCCCCATCTCCAAAGCCCTGCAGCCAGCCCAAGGACTTGTCACATTTAACCTCCCCGTGTTCTTATCTCCATTTTTTCACAAAACAAAAAAGCAGCTCTCCTTCTTTTAAGTAACATAACTATTCCCCAAGTAATTACTGCAACCTCGGGGGGAAAAACCCACCTCATTCTTTTCTCTGCAGATGAGCTATTTTTTGTGTAGCACGTGGGTGGCCCCAGATAAACCACTGGGTTTGGCAACGCTGTTTGCTGCATTTATGAAAGTAGTAAATCCATCACAGCTCCACAGCAACAGAGCCAAGGCATGATGCAGACCTGTCTCCTCTGATAGTCTCTTTTGTAGCTGCTTTATGAACACAGTCAGGAAAAGCACTCCCAATCACCATTTGTGATATTATGGGATATTGTAAGTGACGTTAGATTGACGACTACCAGGTCTCTAAGACCTAGCACTGAGAGAACCAACAAAGGGGAAAGGGAAGGGTTTGGAGGTTGGGAGAGAGCGGGGCGGTGGACAGCAGGAGCTGCCAGGAGTTGGGGGTCACACACACAGTGGGGAGATTCCAAGAACAGACAGAGGAAGACCAACCTTACTGCCAGGAGAAAAGGTTTCAGATGGATCCCCAAAGTGATCCCTGTGGGAATCCCGCATGAAACAGGCACCTATGCAAATACACACACACCTACAACAAAAGGAAAGAACTGGCTACGGCTTCCCCCAACGCTGCGCTACTGCAGAACATCCCATTGTGAACAGGGCGCTATTTTAACAAATACTTTTAATGAGTAATAAGAATAATAAACCACCCATTTTCCATTCTCTAACCTAATGGAATAAATGTATAAATTCACAGCATCTGTACAACAATGTCATGTCCAGAAACTTTCCCAAATATAGAAAGATCAGGATCTCTTCCTGAAAGAGCAAAACTGAACACACCCATGGCAGAACTAATGACAACGGGCAGAAAAAGAGCAAAGGAAGGCATGTAGGAGTAAGTTTCTCTACAACACTTAAATTAGAAACACAGGTTAAATATACATTTGATGTGCATGAAAGAAATGGTTAGTAGACAAAGAAACCAGAGAGTTTTCCTAACTTCTGAGTCTACTTCCTCTCCTAATCCTTTTCATTCCAGTTCCACATCAATGAATCAGACTTTGACCTAAAACCTTTGCAGCAGGAGAATTAGCCAAATGCTTGAATTAAATATTGCTTATAAAAATCTATTTCCTTTTCTTAACAGCAAACTTTCCAACTGGGAAAAGAGTTTGAGGCCCACATGCTTTCTAAGTTTGTAGAAATAGAAGTTTTTCTCTCTTGCATCCCATCCCTCATAATCTGGAAAAGATACAGACTTACACACCGAATTCTTTTCCAGAAGAAACTCAGCAGGATATTTGCTTAACCAGGAGGAATTGTCTGCATCTAAACGATCCTTGAATGATCTCTTCATTTTTGACCACGCTTCCTGTAGTCCTTGAAACCACTTCAAGTACAACGGGTCTCTGCTGACCCTGGTGGCTGCTGTTTGTGTTCCAGGAATTCCTCCTGACCAGGACCCAGAGCATCTGCTGCAGCTCCCCTGGGCCCAGCAGCCAAGGGACAAAACTACCTTGGCTTCAGTGCAAGGTCAAGTGCTACCATGAGGTTGTTCCAACAACCCCCAAAAAAACCCAACAAAAAACCCTCTGACCCTGCCTGCAGAACTGCACTTACCAAGAAACCCCAAAACCAACCCAATCAAAAAAACCCCATGTTCCTCTCAATTTTACACTATATTTATATTATATAGTTACAATCCCTGGAACAGAGCAGCCGTGAGTACACACAAACTAAGGCTACACAACAGCCTCGCAAACAAAACAAACACATTGCCAGATACATGAGGCCACACTGGCAGAGGTAGGTGAACTACAGCTTACAACGTTTTGAAGAACAGACTAAGACTGGAGGGATAGGAGCAGGTCCTGACCAACTATTTTTGTTTTTAAGCAGTGGAGGTACATGAGCTTTTATCACTACTTGAAGTCTGGACATGATGCACAACTGATAAAGATGGTAACCGTAATCTCAAATACTAAAATAGCAAAGTGTTTCATAAATAGGTGCTGGTTAGTCCATACAGAGCTGTTCTTCCAGAGAGGGTTATGACTGTTATGACTGATTAAAAGCATTTAAAGCCTAAACAGGACTTTGGTGACTGTGCTATGGTCCCATTTTCTTAGTCCATCAGTCACCACTCTTGGCTCAGCTTATGAGCAGCAACCATTTCTCCAACCATGGAAAGGAGGTTGTAGCTTCCATACAAGCAAGCAGAAGACCATCGCTTTTAACGATGGAAGCTTTGCCTGTGGAAAATATCATCATTTAAGTTTCCATATTGGTGGCATAACTGGAATATCTAAGTAATTGCATGAGTGTTTTCTTGGACTAGTTTTAAGATTACTGCATAAAAGGAAAGGCTTTGAAGTTCTGGCAAAACCGAGAGCTGGAACTGGTGGCTTTATATCCTGCTGGGCCTTTCAGGGACCATAAGCATATATTTAGAGAAGCAATGAGTTCAAGCTTTTCTGTTGTTCTCAAATGTTTCTACATTTCTTGAGAATTCTTCCTTAACAAGAGAGAAAAAGGAGGCAGCTCTCCCTGCTTCACTCCTAACTTGTAGCGGGTGGCTTTACATGATGCTCTGCAAATGCACAAGGATGGGCTCAAAGAGCACACGTAGTCCAGGCCCCGCTCCTACAAAGAAGCACGTGCCAATAAACCTGGAAGCACTGCAGACTTGAAGTGAGTCCATTTCTGTGGTCTGCGTACACGCAGACATCTTCCTGCCTTCTCCACCACATAGGCACACTTCAGCCACAGGGAAGATGTCCTGTAGACCTCGTCCAGTGAGTTTCTCTGAACCTCTGCCTGGGACCTGGTGTTCTTGCAGGAACATGGGGCCACAATTCAAGGCCAAATCACAACACAGACTCTCCTAAATGCCCCTGATGCAGATGGCACCCTGTCAGACAGCTTTTGCTGCACATGGGATCAATTCCTACCTGCCATATCCTGCTGCCTCCATAAAGCAGTTAAGACACATACAGAAAACTTCATACACAGTTATTTTGGTGGGTAAACAACTAGTAGAGAAGACACACACAGAAAAGGCAAAAGATTAAGAGTCTAGTATGGTACCAGTTAGTTTAGAGAATTCATTTTGCTTTACCCCCCTTGCTTCAATTGGATCAGTACTTTTTAACACAATCTTTATCACATCTTATTAATGGAAACATTACTCAATTCTGTTGAGCAAAATAGATTGCATGGCAAAGCATAATTTCCTAGGATTCCATGTTCATGGCATGCTAAGTCCCACTGATTCCTGTTCTAGATGTGCAAAAGGAGAGGAGTCCAGCTTTGAAGGACACAGAAGATCCCACTAAATATCCACTAAATAGCCCTTCTTCAGATTGTGCTCTCTCTCTCTCTATATATATATATATAAATATATATATATAAGGACCACTGAAACAGTCCGGAAAACACAGACTGTATCCTAAGGCAGTGATGCTTCAAACATGTGCTGAAGCCCATAAAAAAAAGTTGAAGGCTGTGTTGACAGACAGGATGAAGGGAAAATCTGTTTCTGGGATTAGTAGTTACAAAAGGTCTTCCAGATTCTGGAGTAATCACAGGATGAGATTTCCAGATGGCTAACCAGGATCTTAGCAAGACCAGGGAAGAAACACACATCCCTAAAGTTACCAGGCACAGCAAATCTTCTGGGCAAATAGTATCTCAAGGGTAATCCTGAGAATCATCACATGAAGGTGGCACCCAAAATCTTCTCCAAATGAAGGCCAGCCTCTCCAAAACTGGTCAAAATCTCCTGACCTTTCTGGAAACAGGAGGAGTGGAAACTGCTTCTTGCCCTACATGTCAGCCAGGACACCAGCCCATAGCCCTGGCAGACCCACATCCATGGAGAGGCATGCTGAGCCCTTTGGGGAGGATTTGTTTGGAGCACTGCTCTAAGACAGACAATCCTGGATCCAGTGAGGAGCTGGCATGTTTGTGAGATGCCCCAAAACATCTCACTTCTGCCCCCATGCCAGCTGGGCTCATCTGCTTTTTTAAAACTGCTGGTTTGTGATGAGGGTGAAGACACTTGATAAGCTCAAAATAAGGCATGAAGTGCCATCAGGGAGTTACCCCTCCCACAGGGAGCTGAGAAGACAGAACATCTTCAGATGTGGTCTTCCTTAGGTTGTAGTGAGACTCAGGCATTAGAGCAAGCAAAACATGTCAGGAGCCATAAAAAGCAAGTTGGTGGCCTCCTCCAAGCCATCTCGGCAGCACTGGAGCCCTTCAGAGGGTCAGGCACCAGGCTGGTGGGTCAGTCCCTGAGCACTTTCCCCACTCCAGCTGACAGCTTGGCAGCACTGCGAGCAGCAATGGGAAAAGGCAACAACCAGATGACAGAAATCAGGAATCTGATCCAAAAGTTTGCTGAGCCAGCCCGGCCTAAAGCCAGGGAGAAGTGGCAACAGCCACTACACAAGAAAGGTTTGGGAAACGCTGCTCTACCCCTGGAATAATGCAACGTATGTCTTCATTTACATAGGAAACAATTAAAGGACAGCAGGTACGCAGGCTTAGGACACGGCTGGAGGATATCAGGACCATGGCACCCCCCATTTGTGTGCCAGGACAGTCACGCTGCACAGCTTATCTAGCAGACAGGGCTCCTGCTCCTCACCAACAGCATCAGGCAAAGCCCTGTGGCGAGGAGGGAAGGGCCCTGAGGCTGAGGCAGAGCAGGTGGCAGAAGAGCTTTCTCCTAAGTGTCAGGAAAGAAATAGGAAAAGGCACAGGTTGAAGGATGAGTGACCCTCACTCCAGGCTCTGCTGGCTCTGTCCTCCCCAGGAGGGCTGTAACACTGGTCGCTCACAGGGCATGAGGCAGGTTTGAAAACAGACTCACTGAAAACAATCACTGAACTAATGCTCGCTAAACACTTCCAATTTCTGTAAACAAACCAACCCAAACAACTTCCAGTCTTCTGTCCTTGCATGACTAGCACAGATGAAGTTGTTCATGGACAGCGAGAAGAGAAGCACACTGAGAACATGTCCTGTCACAAAGGCAGGTGCTAGGAAATGGGGAGCACATGTCTACTTTCCTCATTACAATTCACTGCAGGAACAATTATTTGCAGTAAATATGGTCTAGAAAATTCAGGTGAAGAGAAAAGAGGGTTTTCTCTCTCCAGCAGCCAGATCAGAGTGTTGCTGCCAATGTGCAGCTCTCACAGAAGTGGAGCCTGCCAGGCTGCAGCTCTCCCCTTCAGAGCGAGTTATCTCCCATTCAGGTACAAAAGAGATGCAAGAACCCAGCCAGGCCAGCGCTCTTGGCTGCTCCCAGGACAGCTTTAAAAGCTGAATGACAAGCTGTAGAGCAGATGTTCACCCTTGGCAGCAACTACAGCCATACTGTGGTGTATCGCTTTGCTTTTTTCAGCTCCGGCCAAAAAGGATGCACATTTCCGCCACGCTGTGTTGTGTAGAGGAGACTGAACCTGAATGTGGTGATATTTTCTAATAGACATCAGCAAACTTCTCCGGTAGGAAATCAAGCGCTTTACTGGCAGTTCATCAGTGCCCTGAACACCACCACTCTGAATGACTAACACCGAATCCCAGAAATGAGACAGCGCTTACCGTTACTTTATGGTTCAGGCATCATTTACAAAAGGCTTTTGGAGGAGTGCAAAAGCTTTCTGGAGGAGCTGGAAAAGGACAAAAGAGCTGCCTGTGCTTCGCCTAGCACTCCCCAGCAGGCTGCAAGCAACAGCTTTCACATAGTTGAAAAGAAAAAAAAAAAAAGAGTGAGTAATTTTTACTAATAAATTGCAGTTTCAAATGGAGTGAAGTCAGATTCAGAGAGCTGATTTGCCTCAGGATACAGCATCTTAAATATGCACACTTGAAGATGAATCACATATGTCTCATAAGGACACTGTTCCTAAAATCTGCTCTCCCATAACCGTTTAAGGTTCCTGTTCTGCAATAAAAGATGATGTCATTATTTATACAAAGAAAGGTAATAGTGCTCAGACCAAATCTCAGAAACCAGTCTCTTCCCTCTTAAAGCTGAGGAACCACATTAACTTTCTTACCAGGTCGGAGAATGTGAGAACTGGCCAGGGTATAAATAGAAACATACAAAGACAAAAAAAGGTGCAAAAGTGACCCAAAACACATACTTGACACATATTTCTTTTGTTCTTAGAAAACTGGCTAAGTTAAAAGTGATGTAGTTCTCATTGCTCTCACTCTGTCCATACGAGGGAGATTAAACTTCTGCACAGGAGAGCTGCAACTGAAAAATATTGCCATTATACTAAACACAAATACCTTTTTTTTTTGAACACCAAGCATGCACGTGGCCTCCCCTCTGCCCCCCAGCTTACATTTTATGAGATTTTGGACAGTCAGAGAAAACTCTCCTTCCATATGTTCAGGATGTTAAGATTTCAACCTCCTTGCAGCAGGAAAATAAAGTCATCTTCTTTGAAATGGCACAGCACTGAGCACACACACAGCACTTAAACAGTAATGCATGAACTGATCTCTGCCATTGCTGGGAACTGCAGGGATCCTGGAGCAGGTCTTGTTCCTGTCATGTCTGCAGATGCTCTGTTAGGGACTCCAGGGACATAGAGCAATTACTAGGGTTTGTTTCTGCTTTCCAGGAGCAGTTCTGTTTAGGAGAGAATAGAAAGGGATTATTTTTACCTTATAGTTTGGACTTACAGGGTGTGAACTGAATTTTTCTTCCCACAGAGATACATCGTGGTAACAACTGAGTAGTACAGTGTCTTGCAATGGGGGCTCCTTCTGAGCAGCGTAGGCAACCCCAAGGGCTAACGAGGGTGCAAAGCAGGGCCCCATTAGCAGCGCAGTGGGGCTGCTGCACTTCGGCCACACACTGAGGGTTGCCTGAAGTTGTTTTTTTTTCCTTTTGTTTTGGGGGGCTTTGTTGGTTCGTGGGTTTTTGGTTTGTTTTTTTTTTTTTTTGCTTTGAGTCTGCTATGCTTGACATCTGCTTCTGGTAAAATGAACAAACTCTCTCATTTTATTTAACATTAAACGTAGATTAAAACAGTGCTGTGAACTGCATTGTCTGAATCTGCGGGATTGTCGGAAGTATCTATGAAGTTTTTTCCACTTGCATGTGTACAGAGAACAAAACATTTAAGTGAAGATAATTTTTTCCATATATATTATGTACATTATTATATACGAGAGAGAATTAGACAAAACAAAACTAGAACAAAGATTCTTTCAAGTTGCAAAAGAATCTTTGTCTGTCTCAGCCATAGGGATGGCTTAAGCAAAGCTCCACGGATGAGGCAATGGATGAGGCGACGGAAGCATCAAAGGCATCTCACTCGTCATACACAATCTAGCCAAAGCAATACTAAGACCACGCAGAGGACGTGCTGACACCAACAGAATTCTTCCTACAGCAGAAGAGGTCCACAGATCTTACCTTCTCCTGACGTAGTCAGGCACAGGTCCACCCTTCATTGTGCCCCACAGCAAATTCTGGCACTTTGACCAGTAGAGCTGCTGTTACCAAGGGCTGTGGTCACATCTGCAATTGTACCTTGCCATCACGGCAGCGTACACATCCGTACTCTGCAAGATGATCTCCACCAAATCTCACTCCACAAAGTTTCCTGCAGCAGTGAGTGCCGAGACAAAAGTCTTCACCTCCTGGAGATCCCAGTGACTAGAAGGGTGTTTGTAATCAAAACCCCCTGGATGTAAGTGGCAGCTACTGTCTTTATTGTTCACCTGCTTAATGCTGCAAGCAAAGCTCCACGTCATCTCCGTGTTGTTGCAAACAGCAGGAGAAGTCTCCTGCACTCAGGGAGAGGGAAGCCCGTGGGCCCAGCTCCCAGGCGGCGGTGGAAGGTGCTGGCCTCGCACGGGCGAGAGGAAGCCTCGGGTCACAGCCGACCCGCAGGTCAATGCCAGGAAGGGGATAAGAATGGAGCAGGCTTCCCACGGGGTTCAGGCATAGGGCAGGAAGGCAGATATCATCTCCAAGGCCCCTCTCCTGCACAGCACACTGCACAGCACCTTCCACCTCGCTGCATCCAAAGTCATGCAGGGTCAGTCCCTCCCTGCACAGGGCGGCTGGTGGCTAGAGGCCATTCACCACCGTGCTGGCTGGGGGCAGGAGGCACCAGAGAGGAACAGAGAAGAGTGGGAAGCTCTCTCAAGGCCTGAAGAGCACTTTTCTCCTCTGAGGTAAAACCCAGGAATACCCCATCCTTTCCAGATCTGCTCACTTCACCCTTCCCTTCCTGATGCCCCCCCCACCCCTCCCCTGCCTCTCCTTTGCATTGTGTGGGAACTTTCCCCAAATTATACTGTTTTCCCCTCATTTCCTTCCTCTCAAGACACCTGGAACTTCCCCCTGTAGGCTCCTGCCACCCTTCACGGTAACATGGGCCAGGTCACACTTCCCAGCACAGCAGCTTATTGTCTGTGAAACCAAAATAATCACATATACCACACAGGGCTGCTGGGGCAACACGCTGGAGGACAACACAACTACAGATACAAAGGCTTTTACATACTGAAGATGACAAGTAACTTCAGCAAAAATAGCCTGACATGTTTGAGGAAAAACAGAAGCAGCAACTACCAGCAAGGACTCCCTCCAGAAGGCTGTCAGGGAAGTATTTTCCATCATGAAATGTTTGATGAAATGTACTTGAAATTTGTGTTTTGACATCTCAAGCTGTTAGTAGAAGCTCCTTGCTTAAGAGAGTCACTTTTGCATGCAATAAGCAATGCAGGACAGAAACAAAAGGAAAAAAAATCCTTCCCAGCTTCAATGCTAGTTTAAAAGTTATTGGGAGACAGCCAATATATTTGGGGAAGCTTTTCAAACTCCCTCGTGCAAACTAAGAGATGCCTCAGCAGAGGTCTGTGCACACAGCAAACACCACACATCCCCATGCTGAATTTTAAAAGCTTGAAATAGTTTTACCTGAACCAATCCCATTAAAACTGTATTGAGAAGCACGAAGCTTCATCCCACTGAGGCTACAGAGCCGAGTTTTATGCAAGGCTCTGCTATGCCAACTTGTTTCTGCTACAGTGTTCGCTTGATTCGAGAAGCCATGCAACCACACAGCTCAGCTGGCTCATGGCATGTGTACTGGTAAAACAGAAGTTACACAAATACACTGAACATACGTGCTGGACTCCAGCTGAAAGCCAACCCCACAAGGCAGACCGTAGTGTACTGAGATGCAAGAACAAGACGGTGCTTTTCACTGATGGGCAAGTGTTCAAAGTGTGATCATGGGGGTACTGCTAACTCCTGGGGTTCGGTTCTCCCACTCTGGACACTTGTACATGCTGGAGCAGGTGTAACCACACTTAATGAAATCAACCCTAGATCCTAATTCTCCAAACTCACATCAGAGTAAATCATCTCAGCCTGTGTGATCGCAGAGAAACCCACAGAGTTATAAGCTGGATGCAGGCAAGGCCCTTATGTCTGCCTGAGTCTGTAGACAGCTGCCACGCAATGATGGGGCAGCAACAGTTCCAAGCAGTGGAAAGTGGTCCATTTGACTCCAAAACCTCCATGAACGCAGTGCTGAGCATGAGCTGCCTTTGAACAGGTAAGCTACCTGCATACAAGATTTGGGTAGTATGAGATTTGGATAGCCACAGATCTCTGAAGGCTTTCCCTTTTTTAAATTTCAAAGGTCCTCTTTTTACCTCTTTTCAGCTTCATTAGTCAGAACCAGGAAGGGTGAAGTGGTGGTGTCCCTAACCACCGCTAACAGGATGTGACTCTACCCTGAGTCATCATCCTCCTTCTCCTCAATTGGAGATGGCTGCTCACACCTGGATCACTGGACACCTATGGTAATACACATCAAGACAGACTGTTTTCCAAGCTTGCACTTCAGAGGCTGCAGGAAGCAACCTTCATATTAAACAGTTATAACTAATTTTTTACAGTATCTTCACAACCAAAAGGACTGAAGATTTCCAATATGTGCTCAAAATCTAAAGAATAATATCACAGTTTTCTGACAAAGTATCTGAGCCAGCAGGATCTAGCTGAAGCCCTACTTACAGTCCGAGAAATTAAAAAGTTAACCCATAGAGCTGCAGAATATGACTAAATAATCAATTATTGTTCTTTATTTTAGAATAAAAAACTTACCATGTTTTCAATAAGCTCCAGTGAAATGTATTTCATGGGAACTGGAAGCCATTCACATTAAATGAACACCATTGTTACACAAGTCCATGTGTATATGAGTAGAACTGAGGTGCCTCAGTTGAGAAAGATCTCAGCCAGTACAGTAGTCTCATCTTCCATCTTGAGATACATTACGTCAAAGGCTTCACCGATGAATTTCCTTCCCTGTCTAAGGGCAGTCAGTAGCAAAGATGCCCAGCAGACCCACACTCCGAGCAGATGCAACATCCTACACATCTGACAAAGCAATTCAATTCTCACCAAAAAAATATCCCAGCAGCACTCGTTCTGCTGGAATTATTCCAGTATTTATTTCTTAATTACTTGGGGAAGCATCAGTTTGGGGCAAACAATTTTTTACCACTCTTCCTAGATTTGAAATGAGAAACACCACGTAAGTCAAAAGAGATTTTTTTGCTATTTGTCTACTAAGTCTCCTCCTGAACAGGGGCACGGATGTGCTATGGCACACCCCTGCTCACTGCATAAGAAGTCTTTCACGTAAAGTGATAAGGGAGATTGTGAATAATTTGTTATTGGCTGGGACGTAATTAAGGAATGTATAAACATGATACCACTCTGCAGGTGCACCATGGCAGCAACTTCAATGTCACTGTTTAAACAGATGGATGAGAGCCCTTTAAATCTCAAAGTACCAGAAACTAAGGAAGAATTACAATTCAGAGACGTCTGCAGAGGAAGGATGTACAACTGCTACAACACGCAGCACACAGACAGCAACACCTGGCCAAGCCAAGACTGAAAGTGCAATTAAAAAAAACCACTGTGAAGCTGCTGCAGGCTACATTTTCACTTATGTGCCATTACAATAATTATGAAGTGGAAAAAACTGAGCAATAAATGTCTATTACAATGCCCAGCCACAGTGGGGTTACAGCCAAGTTCTGCAACAGAAAAACTGCCAATCAACTGTGACTGCTACAGAAACGATAGAAAAGCCAAATGCCTTTAGTAGCACAACTAACTAGTCTTTAATATTGACAATGAATCTTTTAAGAATGAGCAAAACTTTTTTCTCACCACTTTTCACCTATAGTGTTTGCTTCCTTGGTCTAAGAAAAAGCGCCTGTATTTGGGAGACAGGAATTTGAGATGAAGTTACTGGCAGATGTTAGGTGTGATCTCTGCTACCAACAGCATCCCATGAAGAGCAGCTACACAGACATATTTAACACATTTTTTAGGCTTTTCTTTTTCCTGCAAAAACCTAAACATCTAATGCATCTGGTAGAATGTTGTAGTGTTAATGACTATTTTAACTTTTTAAAGGAAGGAACAGAAGAGAGGCAAGTTATCTAGGCTCTGACATCAGGACTTACCGCAGCTTGGAGTGGAACCATGCTTAACCTACACTCTGGGATATGAGGACGAGACTTCTCTCCCTCAAACTTGCTTAAAACTATGTAAGTGACTCAGTAAATGTCCTCCTGAGTCAGCACTAAAGATGCTCTAGAATCACATCTGATTTACAGTGCAGGTTAAAGACTGTAGGATTGCTGGGTTTTTTTAAAGGATGATCTGTGAATGATGCCCTCATGGTGTCTGGTCACTAGAAAACCCATAGCCTGTGCTCCAGCCCTCCTCTCCCTGGGTTTGCACGCAGACCTGTTGGAGCACTGCTTTACCACACCACATGGATGTGCTGAAATTTGGAGTTAGGCTGAATGAAAGACTATGTACAATACAAATCAGCATTCTGTTGTGTTGTAGATTTATTCTCGTAATTTTTACCACTTATTCATCCCAAAAGACATATTGCATATTTGGAACATTTTAAAATAAGAGTCACTGTATTATTCAAGACAAGTAGTTTTGTCACATTGAATCTGATGACATACTCAATAGAAGTATTTTCCAGAGCAAGAACTCCTTACAAGAAATATAAATAGAATATAAACTTCATAAATGATCTAGCACAAAAACATTAAAATAGTAAATCCATTCCATACTGAAGGCAGTACTTTACCACTCATAGTATGTGTGTGGTGTTTCTAAAAAAATCCATTTCCTAACAGATGGTACTGAAACAAATACGGGCTAGCTTTTGGATAAATTTTATTTCAATAGAGCAGAATGAATTGATCACTTAACTCTTTTCTCTCAAGTTACTGATTAATATGATCAGGTAAGAAAAAGTTACTTTTGGTTTAACCCAAGCTTTGGATTTGTTCATCTTCATCAGATACAATGAAGAGACAACACGCTTAGAAGCACATCATCATTTTCAATATATCACCTGACACAATAAACAAATTACATCTCCATACTAACATCTCCATTCCCACAGTTGAGAATTATTTAACTGAGAATCTCAATGACACCTCCATTCTCATGGTTGCTAAATGCAAGTAATCATGATCCATCTGACCGCATGCAAGCGCAACCTCAGAACAGCAGCGATGACACATGCACACACACCACCCTCGGTGCGTTAGAAGTGTGACATTTCCAGCACTGGGAACAATGCTGACCCACACGGAGTAGACTGGAAAATTTAAACATAGTCACATGAATAACTTCGAATTAGAGATGCCTTATAGAGGGAAGCAGCCACGACAGACAACAACATGGTGGGGCTGAGGGAAGAGAGTAAAATGTATGGTCTTCAGAAAAGGACTGGTTTTGCTTCATGTTAAGATCTAAGCAAATCACAGAGTAATCTATGGGAAGGAATCAGTACAGAATTCAAGAACATAGAATAATTAATGCCTGTCAAAGCATTTTAAAATAAAACTTAACTTTTGTAAGTTTTTCAAAATGTGAATAAGTATTGCTGCTATTAAACCAAGACTTCTCCAAATCATTTGACATTCACATAAAAGTGATCACTACACTACCACCACTGTAACTAATAATCCAGATTAAAAACCAGCTGACAGATTGCAAAAACTAAGTGAAGGAATTATTCTAATGTTTTCCCTACTGTCCTGCAGGGATCTGGTTTTGGATCACTACCATTCAACAGTGTATGCTCAATAATCCAGAAGAGCTTCAGTAGTCCTCCCTATTAAAACCTGAAGGGGGAAAAAAAAAAACATCGATGAAGTGCTGAACAGTAATGGGAATAGGCTGCTCCCTCGGACTGCTTGCCTACAGCTTTTTTTACCAAAAAATATTGCAAATTCAGATACCACAGGGCTGGAGTGATGCAAGGATCACAGATTTGATTCATAAAGTTAAAATCCAAATACTAGAAAACAGTGAATTGCCAAAAGGGTTTTGTTAAACAGCCAAATAAGAATAGCAGAGTAGGATATAAAGCTTATTATCTATTTATATGATGTTAGTCAGGTCACTACTATAAGGACATGTTCTGTTCTGGCATCTACTCTTCAAAATAACATTCAGAAAATTAGAAATAGTTTAAAAAGCTGACAACAAAAACTAGAGGTATTAAGAAAAATTAAGAAATTTAATCTATTCATATAAATTAAGATTGGAAGGTGTTGTGATCATGGTATGTCAAATATCTGGATCAGGACATTTTCAGTAGTAGAACATCCTCTGAGACAGATATATTGAAATCCAAAGGTTGGGAGCCAAAGTGAGATCAACTCAAACACAGGGCTGTGCTTTGTGGGGATTTTTTTTTTAGATTTTGTTTTTTTATTTGTTTGGGTTTATCTGTTTGTTTGTTTTTGAGGACAGTAGTTGCCCAAGTAACTTACCTACAGAGGTGACCGATTCTTTGTCTGAAGTTCTTAAAGCAAGACTTCTTTTTTTCTAAAATACATGCTTAACTTCTTGACATTATGCTTCTGATGTTGAAATCAGTTGGAGAAGTTTTATGACTGTGATATCCAGAAAAGTGATCAGATATAAGTTCCTTCTACCTTTACCAACAAATAGAAATGTGAGCTTCTGATGGCCCTTACCACTGACGCCTTTGTTTCAATTGCTACTTGCCTTCTACTTCTGGGAGCCTTTAGTCCGACACTGGCAGCACCCACTGTTTTTAAAGCAGTAGCGGGTGCAACTCTCTCCAAGCAGAACCTGGCTCCAGGCAAACCTTTGCTCACTCATTTGAAAGAGTTGGCACAAAATAAAAACCCAGGAAGGCAGGAAGAACTGGGAGATCTGTACTGCAGCACAATTCCCCACCAGAGGAGAAAGAAAGGCATTCTGGGTCCAGAAGCACACGCAAAGAGAGGCTGGGATGAGTAAATCATCCGGATCTGAGGAATTCAATGCAGCTGTTTGCTGGAAGCAATCACCCTGCAGCTCCAGAGGTACATAGTGGAGAGACAGAGGGAGAGAATATGGCTTCTAATTCTTTCATATGGCCAACTGCTATATTAATGGAGACTAAAAATCTTGAAGACAGTTGCTAATTAAATACTAATGGTAGATGAAAAGCCAGAGGGGAAAAAACAGTCCCTGCTGGAAAGCAGTCAGCCCCAGTTGCAGAGCTAGTGAGAACAGCAGCTTTCCAAGAGCCCTTGTGGTGACCTGGTGTTTTAAAGCACTGAGATGCTGCTGGTGGAATGAATCTCAGCAGTAGACATGTCACGGAGAAGATTCGAGCTGAAGACATGATTCTTGCAAGTGGCAGAACCTTACAGATTAAGGCAGGAGACATTAAAAATTTTATGTAAAGCACACTGAAAATTTGCACAGGTAACGTACTTCAGAAGATCTGATGAGAAAAGGAAAAATAATTTAGGAATATACCCCCAAAATGCATGCACAGATGAGGACCTTTGCTTCAGCCAGCAGTCATCTGATACTAAGTCTCACTAAGACTTATAAGAAAACTTTGTAATAGATTGTGCAAGCTCACAATTCTCCATTTAGCAACAAAAAATCAAGAGATTCTGCAAGAAGGATCAGTCTAAGACTCTGGAAGGATGCTTTTAATTCAGCTACAAGGAACAGGAAAATTGCACTATATTTTTTATATATTGTGTATTTATATTTTTAAATAGAAGGCCTGCTGTTGTAGTCTCCATGTAGGTAGAATTCTTTTAGAATTTAAAAAAAAGGTGCCTCAGTCAGTACACCAGGACAAAACTGAAGAAGTGTTGAGATATTTTATTATATCAAAGCCTTCAAATTGAAAAAGCAACTGAAAACAGCTCTAAGACTAATTTTTCTACTATGAGGAACCTTTTCAAAACCCCAGGTTTCAGTGCAAGCATGGAGCACTTGTTTTACAAGTAGACTTACAGCATCTTACACGTTTGTGAACAGTTGCTTTTGTTACAGTAGCTCCAAGGCTTAGCTAAACAAGCCTCACAACTAAAAAGAAAGAACCTAAATATGAATGTAAAAGAGGATACACATAACAAACACAACAACAAACAGATCAGTTTGTGCATAGAGTGCTTGCAAAAGAACTCCACTTGCTGCTTTAGTATCAAAGCACTGAAGAAGAGCAACTTCCCAGTTATCCAATCCTTCTCCAGGGATTCTCACAACGAAAAAGTGAACTGTGCATTTTAGCTCATTCTTGATAATTTTGAACATGCAAATGTCAAGAACTCCTGGGAAAGGCACTGTATTAGGGAACCACAGGTATACTTGTAAGCACAAACCCCCATGCAATGTGTACTATGCACCTGTGTATAGAATATAAATATGCACACATGCACATCATTAAATTAGAAATCTTTCTCCTTTAATACAGTCATGTTGGGTCTCAAATTTCAGTTCTCTGATGCTCTAAAGATTTCTGGAAACACAACATTTGTTTTCAATACAAGAACAAACTTATGTCACAGGCAGCGTTGCTCAGTATGGGGCATAGACTGGCAGCACAGGCCCACCCCGAGGTCAGTCCCAGGGAACTTGGCACCTTCCCCGCTGCCAGCCAGGAGGGACCACTGCTCCACCAGGCTCCACTCCACCTCCTCACACCATGTCTACGTGCTATTGGCAGGGAGGAGGGAACAGAATCAACTGGAAAAGAAACAGCAGCTGAAAGAGGGACAAATAGGGAGTTCAAGATGCTCAGAAAGAGAGAAGGCAGTATCAGGCTCCCTTCCCCTAGAAGGGCTTTCCACTCGTGCCCCGCTATCTGCAGCTGCTGCTCCTCCAATCTCACAACCTCTACCACAGGCACAACCCACCCTTCAGCTGTGAACACCGCTTTTTTCCCCACCCCATGGCAATAATGCTCCCAAGCCCTTCAGCGCTCTCTCCTCCCCGCCTGCTTTCTGAAAACCACAGCCAGGAGACAGATCAGCTAGACAAAAACTTAAAACCAGTGCAAACGTGAAATACAAGGTAAAAAAAGTCTTCTGCTATTACTGGACATGCTGCAGACATTGTGCCTAGTAACTGTGACAATATCTAGCGTAAAAGAAACTTAGCATGGATCTTTTGTTTTTAAATGACATTCAACTCAAACATGCATAGGGAGAGTAAAGTTATTTTATTAAATCATGCACATCACGTGTGTTAGTGCAAATAGTTTAATCTGTACTCCAGAAATTCTATTGTATTTTTATATCTTTACAAAATAGATTTAAAACAATTATTTACTTTAAAAAATGTAATTCTGAAGTTAAGCATTTCAGAACAATATTTGCAATAACCTATATACAAGAGGTACTAAGTACCACTGGCATACGAGTGTTCTGTGGTTGGGTGGCTTCCTGCAACTGAAAAGGATGAAATGAATGAACTAAATGACAATATTTATTTTCTACAAGTCACTTGTGGACTATTTTTTCCCACTAATAATCCTCCCATTAGCAAATCCCATGTAACTTAAGATAGAACCTTTAATTAAAGGACAATGACCTCACAAAGTAAATTATATGCTAATTTTCTATTTAAATATTTAAACTACCTGTCGATTGCCATAACATTTTTAAAGCCAATTCAATTGCTGAGATTACCTCCCTATTTTGAAGTTTCCTTTAGCAGAGCCATTTTACTTTACCATTCTTTAGCATATTATTTAATTCTTTAATAAACTTCTTGTGACAGAACTGTTGAGCTGAACAAGACAACAGTCTACATTTAATTCATCACTAACCACAGTGATTCCCACCAAAAGTCAGCAAAGAGCAATAGTTATAGTACTTAGATAAGGAAGAAAAACTTTGTAATGGGGACCACTGCATCATACTTACAGCCATGTGATGAGGATGCACAAATTTTACTACCAAATTAAAATCACCTTGACCTGACAATACATCATCAGGTATATGATTCCAAGTCTGTAGTATTTTACGTATCTTAAGTTTCAGCTAATCACAGACATACTGTAGCAGTTCTCTTAATAAAGTTACGTCAACAAAAACTTATCTAAAGAGCTTCTCCAGCTCAAGTCAGAAAGTATCAAATGACTGAAAAAATAAATTGATACATGTGGTATGTGATAAAGTGTTCATACTTTTAAAGAATGCATCTCTTTAAATATATGAAATTTAATAAATTACATTCAAACTAAAGTTAACGTAAGTTGAATCACTGCACTATGTCCATCAAATGACCAAGTACTTGCTCCCAGAAATACCTTCGTTCACTCAAGAACACACACATGCTTACACTCGCACACGCGCACACCAAATAGTCTAGGTTGGTCTTCACCATCAGTATCTCCATCTCTTTAAGGCTGGACATGAATTTTGTTTATTCCCAAAAATCATTAATAAAGCAATTCTTATAAAAGAAAAATATGCTTCCTTCAAAAGATGTGGTAAGAGAAGTTTTCTTAAGTCTTGTTCCCAACAGCTCAGTGACTAACAGCAAGTAAAATGGTATACTAGTTTTTCTTTTTTAAAAAAAATCAAAACAAAACCAAAACCAAACCATACTGAAAGGCACTGAGCACACTGCATCTGTTTTCCAAGTATCTGCAAGGTTACTTGGCTTGGGCATCCAAATCAGAAATGTGTTTTTCCTTTTAAATCTGGCAATCAGATTCTAAAGTAAGTGTCCACAACCCTAGCCATTATAAATAATTTGGTACCAAGAAGCCTACTTTAGGCCACCATTATAGTATTCAGAATCCCAACATACTAATTTAAAACTTGCATGAAATTGTAAGCAAAATATTGCTCACAGTATGATGAATCACAATTTTATTCCCTCTTTATAGACAGATACATTTTATACAGTTTAAAGCAAATGACCCTACTGCTGTTCTCACGCAGAGCTGTGCTGTATTAAGAGGTAAAAAGGAAGAGAATTAATCTGTTTTCCCTCAGTATATGAATGTTGCCAGCTTCTAAAGGGAGGACGGTGTATGGATTCAACAACAGTTCTCATGGAGAAGCTCTGGTTAGGCCTGGGTACAGCACCACGGCTGTTACAGCAACCAAAGCTGCCATCACAGGCATCCAAGGCCATTGTCTCTGTGTGGAGAGAAAAAAAAAATCAATATCATATTTGTTCTAATTCATACTAATCAGTTTATCCTGTGGTTCCTGAAAGTCCTGAGTACCTGTTGATAGGCATCACTAAAATGTTACCCATGAGCCCTAATGCAGGCTAGTCCTGCCTTAGAGCATCACAGTAAACCGTGTTTCTCTAGCAAGGAGAACTCCACAACTCTTCATGACTGAGGATCATCAGGAGCACTTTTTGGCAGTTCCGTATTTCCAGCTTCATTACTGTACACACCGCAAAGAAATCTGCTATTAAACACGTGAGGGCTTAAGATGTTTAAAACATTGCTTGTGCCAGGTAATCACTAGACACAGGTTTCTGCAGTAATGACATCTTTAGCTTAGGTTTTGAATGTTTAAATCCAGATCTATGAAGCAGATCCTAACAACATCATTTCAAATGGATGGTCACAACATTTCATGACAACAACAGCATTTTAAGAGGAGGACACACTGAGAGACGTTAGAAAAAATGCAAGCTGAGAGTTCAGAATACAAACCAACCACCTACTTCTCATCTTGTATTTTTTTTTTTCATCATCTTCATAGCAATAGTGAGGAAAATTAAAGTTTTTAGAGCCAGAGAGGAATTTCTTAGTCCATAAATAGGAACCAAAGCTTGTTGATTTTTATTATTACTTAGAGGCAAACTCTTCATTTTTCATAGTTAATTAAGCAATTAAGTTTTCTTACAGGCCCTAGCATCGCAGCAGTGTGCAAAAGGCAGCCCATTTGCTAAAGACAAACAGACCAAGTCAGAAGAGGCACATTCCGAACCAGTTAGAACGAAATTCACTGTTAGAATTAAAGAAATCACACAGATGTTAAATGATTAGTTGATTGCTCAGCTCATCAGTATCAACAGGATGGCATATTAAATGAAGGGTTTGCTTCAGGTCAAGAAATACCTGTGAGCATTTCACCATGCACTATTTTATACAGAAATGGCACAAACAGGTGAGAGGGACAAACATACATTGACTGAACAGTAGTGCTTGTACCTTTCGCTACCACAATGGGCCGTAACACCAATACAGGAAAGCCAGGATTAGGCCGATGAATACGGCTGGGACGGGTTGTAATATGGAAGGCTAAAGAAGGGAAGGGATATTAAAAATCACTTTGTGCTATAAATCAATCAGGTAAGGATGATTTAGAGAGGGGAAAATAAGTCAGTGAGTTTTGTTTTAACTGAAATGTATTAAAGACATCTACCACAATACAGCATTGTCTAATCCGGTATACAAAGTTAGTACACCATTCTACTCAAATGAACAGGGATGTTTAAAAATAAAGGGAAATAAACAGAAAACGTTCTAAGAAACCTCTTGTCACAACCTGGAATTTAGCACTTCAAAACAATACAAATCTTAAACTGATTTGCCTGCATACTATTTATAGTTGGTTTTAGGGTTTTTTTAAGTGATAGGAAATCCCATCTGGATTTCTGAAGGCAGAAAGACTCACACCAGATATCGAATTTCTCAACTACTTCTTCAATCCTTGCAAGTTAGCCTTTCCCATTTTCCATCACCTGCCTCCAGGAAAAAGGATTCCTCCTTTAGTGAATCAATTACAACTATGTCCACAGGCAAACCCAGTAATTCAGATTGTAACATGGCTGCACAATCAACACTAAGTTACTATAAAGCAGGGAAGTACATTTCTATTAGAGATACCACAAAGATCAGCATCTCTGGCAGGTCATCACACTTGTGACCAAATGCAATTCTGAAAATCAATCAAATGTTGCAGCTGGGCCAAACTACCAGCTGGTAAGATTGCAGGGTTCATTTAGCTTATGGCCTCATTAGAACCATCTACACATTTTCTCAGCTACATTCAATTAACTGTGAACTACTTTACTTCAGATTCTGTATGGACTCTATCCTTAATATGACAAATTAAAAGCAAAAAGACCTAATTTGTTTTTAAGCTGTCCTTGGAAGACATCTCTTTTCTTTGTATCTTCGCACACACACACAGACACACAGAGGTTAAGTTCAAACCATGCCAAATATTTTCTTAGGAACTTTTTGTGCTGAAGCCACCTTGATTTTGTTCAGTCAAATAAAAAAATAATTAATTAATGTTTTAAGACTTTCTAAAACATTGTGGTTCATAAATAAAATCTCATCCTGTTATGAATTTGAAGAAGTCACTTAAAATTATAGAACCTCTGATATGGTTCAGCACACAGGAATCTTAGAAGGTATTCTAGTCTCTGCCATTTGATTCAGATTTGTTTCAATCAAGGCAAATATTTAATAGACAAATTACATGTAACTATTAAAGTCATTTTCATGCAGGATTATTTTTGTGTCATTGGTGCCACAAATCAGAGTGCCACCTTCTCACAGAAAGCATGTTGGTAGAAATAATCACAGCAGTGTTCAAAAAAGTGCCAGAAGTTTAAGTCAACCAGAGCAGCTAACGTTATCAAACCATCCACATGAACAAATCTGTCATATAAAGCGCATCAGGAAATAATCAGTGACTACAAGCATGCAAGCACAAGTAGTACACCACACTGCTAAGCATTTCAGAACACAACACTTTTTTTGTTGTTGTTTAAGTAAAACTTAAGTATAAAAACTTAATGTTTAAATTATATCTCAAGTGGAGTACAGAAGCCTTGTCATCTCTAACATTTGTTAGTTCACTGAACAATTCTATGTATTTAATTTTTTAAATTATTTTTCAAATTTTTTTTTTTTTTTAAAGGTATCCACATTCATGGCTGTGGCATCTTGGCAAATGAAACACATGATAAAAATCCACCACATAAAATGAAATTGCCTCCAAATTATTAAATTTTCCACCTCACAAACTTATCAATCTATAACAAATCTCCTTATTGTCAAGGAACATTTAATCAGGTGCTTCATCAAAAATGTATATCTTGTATTAAAATATGAAGATATGCAAACTCAGACACAGATGAGCTGCCAAAAGGAACAAATCCCATGGCGGGAAGTCACTTTTCTGTGGCACACTGTCCTCAGAAATAAAGTAGTGTAAGGGGACAATGGTACTTTAAAAATTTGACCTTAGAACTCAGCCCAGTATCCATGATGCTTCAAATAATCCACAAGATAGATACGTTTTACATTACTGACTGTGAGTAATGCTTGCTTGAACAGCAAGCTTGTCCTGCAAGTCCTTATATGGTTGGATGCTCTTCATCACACCCTGACCTCCAGGTTTCAATTGTCATAACTAACTCCTCCTCTGGAAGCAGATTTTGGCAACTGCTGTGGATCCCGATTTCGTTTAAATACTCACCTCAAATTCCTCCTAAAATTTCCCTTCCCTTGCAAGCTTTTCCATTTTCATCAGGTGCTCCAACTCCCTTCACAGTATTTCTTCCCTCTACTACCCGCCTTGTTCCACTGATCATTTTAATCCTGAGGTTGTTTTTGACAGAGCAGAAAATCTCATATTCACAACTATTTATTCAGTGTTATCTCAGTTGTTTGTTTTTGACTTCTGTCTACTTTAGTAACTCAATATTATTTGAGCATTGCAGAATAATTTTAAGTAGGAAGCAGGTTCCAAGAGAATTATAATATATTCCTGTAAATATGGCTGGAAAAAGTGAGAAGGGCTTTGAATTCTTTACATCTTTGACAGCTCTACTATGTTAAGAGTTTTACATTCAGTAATTGGCTACGGCAAAGACTATTCACACAAACTTTGGGCATCTAGCAGCTAGATGACTTCAGGGGATGGTACCTGTAAAACTTTCTTCATAATCAGAGAAACAGTTTTCTAAAAGGCTATTACAGAACTTGTTTTGTACTGTCCACTAGAGGAGTTGTTCACCCTGCACTGATCATAGAGACAGTACAGGAAGACAATAAACCAGCCATCCCAGGGTAGTAAGGCATCTAAAATAAGGCTACGAGCACCTTATAATGTGTCTGCCACACCCTTAACATTTGGACATTTTCAGAAGTCTCAGTATAAAAGTGTTGTCCCTAGCTGTGAACTCAATAGCAATGATACAATGTTCAAATTAATTGCAACAGAAAAAAATATTTTCATTAGTGAATAGAAAGGACAGTTCCACTGCACTGTTTAGAGCATGAGCTGATCAAGGATAACCACTGTTAAGAAGCATGAGCAAGAGTAAGGAGGGAACACCCACTGTAATTAACACTAATAAAATTAAAACATTTTGAAAAAGATTGCTTAATTCATTTGGATATAGGTTTCTCAGCTTTTACGCATGTATCATTCTTGGAAATTAAAATGTTTGCTTAGTTCTGGTTCACTAGTATTTAAGCCAGAGGTTTTTAAGAAAGCAGATGTCTAAGGTCATATTTAAAACTGTCACAGAAACTGTACATTTAACTTGCATGTGTAAATGTAACAGTGTAATGACCTGCAAATTTGCACAGGCAGTAACAGAATGGAATTTTGCATATATAATATGGTATACAGCCCTTTTTTTTTTTTTCCAAGTCCATCCTTTTCTATTTGACAGTTACACACTCCCTCAATCAGCAGAACTGCCAGTGTCAGAACCCTACTTCCCCACATATTTTGTACAGACTTACGTTATTTCCTTTTTCTTGTAGCAGCTTCAGGTTTTCTTTACATTGTTTGAGCTCTTCTGTGAGTGACTGATTTTCTTGTTCAGCCATCTCATACTTCGCCTTCAGCTCTGAGAGCACAGTCTGTGTTCTTTCATACTAAAGACAAAGAGAAAACAGTCTGCGGATCCCTGGACACCCAACACATGCTCACATTTGCTTAGCACACAGCTTCCCTTCCTGTCCTCTGCCTAGAGTCATTTGCCTGGGATCAGTACACACTCTTTTCGTAAGAGCTGGGTAGAAGAATTGTAGTTTAGATTTTCTTTTTTTCTAAATGAAGATTTTGTCCCTGACTTTGAAGGGCTTGGATTATTTGTTTTAAAAAAAGGAAATATGAAGTAAATGCAAGGCCTTAATCCATCTCTCCTACCAAATAATTCCTCATTATCATATTGGAAAAGACTGCAAAAACTATGAAGACCATAAGAAACAGGGGAACAAGGAATCCTTTATGTTTAAACAGTGGTCTTCATCTAGGTTGTAGTTTAAATACCTACACCAATCAAATAGGTGCAAAAATCAATATTCTCTATGAAGTAAAATAAATCCTCTTCCCACGCAGCAGACTCAAACATAAGAGTAAGAAAGGCATTAAAAAATATTATGCCTTATTACAATCATGCCATAACCCTCAGCGTGGGTCAAGTACAAACAATGCTGGGTGAATATGTCTCATGTTCCTACAGTATGGGCAGTTTCTTCTTTTTCAAATTCACATTCAATTTTTTTTATAGATCACAAGCTTTCTAGTACTCCTCAGGACAGGGATTAGCAAGGACAGAACCAATGACTTTCAGTACTGGCACTTACCACAAATTTAAAAGACTGAGCATCTTTACAAATACATCTGACTACAAAAACACAGACTAACAAGACTGAGTTTTTTAAACTGTGAAAATGGTAAGGACTGTGACATGGATGAATTAATAGCAAAACAAAAGAAACTAAAAGCAGTGACTGAGGAAAACTTCACTCAAAATGCTCATAAGAGAAAGCAAGTAATTGTTGGAGGCTATAGCCTACTTCCAGACATAATCTTTAGAGGCTAGACAGATTCAATACATGCTCAGAACCCTAACTTTTCCTTATGCACTTGCTAACCACCTTCAGCAGCTTAGTGATCCAGTAAGATGAAAGGAGACCTTTGTAAAGCATGTGTAGTCCCAGTGTCAAATACGACAGTTTGAATCTAACTAGGAAGATCATACTTACTAAAAAGAATTAATTTTGATTCATAACAGCTAATGGAACTCTATGCAACCACGTTCAGGAAGACTCTGAATAAGGGTTTACTTGTCTGAACAGCTTAAAAGTAAATTCACTAAGGTAATGCACAAATGGAAACTTTAGGAAATTCCCAAAACACACACAAGTAATTTTATCTGAATCTTCCTTTTTAGATTTAACCTGCAGTTTATATATTGTAAGCTACTATAAAAGTACTTCCAATAAAAGATTGAAAATTTTAATTACTAGAAATCTTAGATTTTTCTTTTAGCTTAAAAGTCAAAGCCATTGGGCACTATATTCTCTCAAAACAAAATTAATGTTTCCACATCATGTTACCTCTTTTTGAACATCTTTTGCTTGACTCTCAGCCTCACTGAGTTGGCTTTTTAGACTAGCTGCATCCCGTTGATGTTTTTCTCTCAAAGATCCCATCTGATTTTCAAGTTCCTTTCGAGACATTTCAAGAACACTTATATCGCTGGTTAGCGCTAAACTCTGTTTCTGAGAGCTGAAAAACAAAATCCAATTGATTCTTCATGTGTTTTAAACAAACAAGATTTTTTTAAAGCACTTTTCATTCTCCATTTTTTTTTAAATATGGAAATATCAGCTTAGAGCAATCACAGAAGTGCAGTTCATCATTGTCTCCCTATGCAAAGTACTGACTCAAAAGGCTGTCCATGGTCTTGCTTTTAAATACATGTGCACAGCTTAGTGTATCATAAATCATAATTTATCCTTTAAATAATTTATCATAATTTTTAGTCTCTTATTGTACTTTTTATTATTCACTAAGTATTTATTATATACTCCAAAGTATTTTGAAACAAATTTGTAACAAGAAGTCTGTCCAAGATTGTTAGAAGTATCTCACTTATTTGCACACGTTTCTTTGCTTGCATAAGCTAATGGCTAGTATATCCTTTAAGTGTTTAGTACAATTGTGTAGCAGTCATAGAAAGCTCTCAATTAAGCCATTACAAACTTCAATGTAATAACCAAGTAGTGTTAATCTGTGCCTGTGCAGGACAGAAAGAAAAATAAGGGAGATCTTGCATATCTCCCTTATGCAAATCCTGTATTTGCTCATGTGATCCTTATATGAAAAAATATGAGTGGAAATCAGGGCATGATGGAATGAAAAAGAAAGGTTTGATTCCTGTAAAGTAACACATTACTTCTAGAAATGTTTTACTGTGGGGTATATCCACTTTTTCAATTAGATCTTACATCAGTGAGGAAGCCAGAAGAAAAAAAGATATCTAAGCACGATGATAAAAATTCAAATCTACAATAAAACAAAGTTGCTGTCCCATATTTATTTGGTGAATTAAATTCCAATATCTGAAACTGAAAAACAATGTATTAATGGCAGATGAAGAGATAAGAGGGAAATTTGCTTCCAGGCAGAAGATAGCCTTTAGCAATGTCATGTGCTCAAACAGCAAAAGAAATACAGTAAAATACAAATACTCCTGCATTCTAAAATCCCTCTCAAAAGATATGATGGCACTTGTGATAAGAAGATTTGTATTTTTCTGTTAAGCAAAATATGATATAGAATACTGTTTCTGCCCATCATAACTATTTATAATGTGACAGGCTTCCATGAGACACCATACTATTTGAGAATCACTTTCCAACCCTGAATGCTGAGAAAATTCTAGGTTAGGAAATCTGTGTGGTTTATTATCTTTTAAGTAGAAGGATAACTGTTAAGTCTAAATAATTCCAAAGTGCATGCTTCCAAGTCCTTATTAAAAGCAGCAAAATAAGTCAGGTTACCTTATGATGATATAACACGACCGATAAGTAACACAGAAGCATTTGCAAAACAGAAAAAATAGCTTGGTATAACAATTTGGCATTAAAGTGTGTTCTGCCTGATACTATAACATAAATAAAATTTCAATACATTTACTGAAACACCATCAGACATTTAGTATCACTTTTGGGAAGAAAAAAACAACAAAAAAACCTCTTCAGCTGCTATGACATCTTCCTAGAAAAATCCATTGTGCCCTTACCTAGAAAGCTCCTTCTCTTGTCGTTGAAGTTCAGATGTAAGTAAAGTATTTTCCTTCCTTAGTGTAACACATTCAGCTTCCAGGGCACTCCACTCTGCCTTCAACTTTTCAAGTTCACCTGCAATGAATAAAATTTAATTGAATTGAGTAAAATTAGTTCATGACTGCTCCAAGTATCACCAGCTAATAAATGCAGGAAAAGCTGGTATCTGTCATAAATCTCAAATGTATTTTATTATAACCATGTCACATGAATTCTCTCACAAGCACCTATAAAACATTACCATATCTTCTACTGTCAGGAGGTTTGTGAAGCATTAAACCACCTAGTGCTTTTTTTTTTTATGCAAGCTTTTTCTAAGGCACAAATGAGTATTTTAGAAACAGTGACAGAAAAGTGAATTTGAAGAAAATAATTTCCCGAACTTGAAAATAGGAAACAACGAGAATCACTAGATACCATGCCACTGCTACAAGGAACAGAATGTTTAAATCAATTACTAAAGGGTGAAAAGGAGACCTTTGAAATAAATCTGTCCCTGGTAAAGTAGATAAAAATCAATATTAGACACTTAGCAATACAGTGACAGAGACCAGAGTCTGAACTGGAAAAAGGCTTCTCTGGCAACTTCACAAAGATTAACTGATTCAGAATTTAAAGCATATTTTACTTATGCCAGTTTCTCTTTGGCATGTACGAAGTTTCAGTATGTGCTTTTGAACTCTGTAAGATTCTCCAAGACCTGAAGCTACAGGCCTGGAGTAGTGGCTTTCAACCAGTCCTCATGAGATGTGGGTTTATTACAGGTAAAGTAGAACGCAAATGATTGAGCCTAAAAGAAGCTCTATGCTGCTCAGCACAACATATTTGTGTATCTCTACATCACTTGTCCAGAATACAGCTTTAATTTTGAATTTATTTTAACATTTTTATGTTAAAGATGAGATGGTATCAACAGTTCTCTTAAGCCATGAAATACAGTTATTTGTCTTGAAGGAAGCTTTGCTAGGAAAATTAAGAGGTCAGAAGCTACCCATTTACGGGCTTAAATTATACAGAAGTTACACAAGTCCTTTTGGAAAACTGTGGCAGTATCAATCCCTCAAACAGCACAAGTTTTCCATCTTTCATAAATAGAATTATACTTGGTCTACTTTTGATATCAAAGGGTACCTAAGCTAATTGAGGCATAATTGATAATTACTATTTAATGAAGTACAAAAAGCAGCTTTTGTAACACTACAAGCCTTGATACACATATACAAATACACACGTGTGTATATAGGGACATAGTAAACAACTACAGAGAGACAGACAAATTGTGATTTGAGTAACTGACATCCATCAGATTGAGAAGGATGCTGCTGTTGGCACTGGTCTGTGACATCCTTTTAAAAAAGTACCTTTTAAGCGAGTAGCCTCTTCCTTCTGCTGATCCTCACACTGCTGACATCTGAGCTGAAAACTGGCTTGCAGATTGACAATCTCTTTTTCATAATCTGAGGCATCCTTCCGCCACCGCTCAAGTTCTGCTCGCACTGTTTGCAGCTCATCTTGCAGTGCAGAAATATCCGTATCTCGTTCTGATGCTGCCTTTTCTGCCACTTGCTGAAGTGACAGAATCTCATTTTGAGCACTGACTAGTTCATTTCGAGTGCTTGAAATTTCATTCTCCTTTTCCTCACGAAGATTCTCAGTATCTTCTTGTAACCTTCGCAACTGAGCTGGAAAATTTACATTCATGTTAATCTTTTTTAAAACCGTATTTACAGAAAATCTAAAAAACAACTCCCTTTCAACTTGTTGATGTTTACTAGGACTAAAGAATCCTAATGCAATTGAAAAAGATATGAATCTTGTCAAATGTTGTACCCTTAAAGAGACATGTATGTGTGGTCATGTATTACAAAGAGTCAAAATAAACAAAAATTATGGTTGTTCAAAGCTTTCTCAGACAGGGTTGTGTTATGTGTGTGACACTAAAGCAACTCTCCAAAAACTGAAACCAAGATTTAGATCCAACTTCACTAGAAGCAAAACAAGTATTACAGAACTGAGGGGTTCAGGGACAAGAAGTAAAACAAGAAAACTTCTCTGACAAGCCAAACAGTTGCAAAGCTACACTGGAAATGTTTGCCTGTTCAGCAGTTAACTTGTGATGTCCATAAATATTTGAGGCACAGAGTCTAATTTCTACTCCAGTCTCAACATGTAAAGGAAATAAAAATTACTTTACTTCTCTGCAAAAAGCATTTTTCAAAGAACAAGATTAATTTTGAACTGAAAGGGACAGCTGCAACAAACACACTGAACTATAAGTCCCTCAGTATTTACAGTTTACTGTAAACGTGCAGCAGTCACATACATGCCAGGTTATTTTACATTTCTGCATGAAGCAAATCTTATAAATTATTCTTGTTAAAAACTGTTTCACTATTAAACACATCTCTTCTCTGAACAACTATTTTTCATAAACACACATGCAAATAGAATCCAGAGCAAACCACTGGGAAAAAAAAATACAGTAGAGAAGAAAGGGAAGCATGAAAGAAAGAGGAATAAAATTATAGTTAAAATCCTGACTGATGGAAACAAAGTGTTTAATTTGCTCAGTGGTTTTGTTTTGCTTTGTAAAGAACACATATAAGAGTTTACATGTATTAATTGATTTTTAATATGGGAAAAAGCAAATACTAAATTAATGAAGAATTGCTCTGAGAAGAAAAGTGCAAAGTTCTTAACATCACTTGAAAATCTAATATAAGATACTGTAGAAGGTCAGAATTACACATCTGAAGCTACATGTTTCAGAAGCAAAGGGCAAAAAAGGACAGTGGAAAGCATGGGGAAGATAACCAAGGCTGAGTAACCTTTAAAAAATTTATTTTATTACTTTTGTTCTCTCAATCCATTACAGGAGGTGACACAGAGAATGCGAGCGAGTTGCAGCATAAACTGATGTGGCATAAAAACTACTCAAAAGATTTGCACTTTCACTGTAACTATACAGGAGGGGATTCTGCCTCTCTACTCTGCTCTGGTGAGACCCTTCCTGGAGTACTGTGTCCAGTTCTGGAGTCCTCAGCACAGGAAAGACATGGACCTGTTGGAGCGGATCCAGAGCAGGGAAGCAAAAATGATCAGAGGGATGGAACACTATGGGGTTGTTCAGCCTGAAGAAGAGACGGGTCTGAGGAGACCTTGTTGCTCCCTTAAAGGTCCCTTCCAACCCAAACCATTGATGTTTTCCAGTACCTGCATATACTGTAATATAGGCAGAATTCACATACAGGAACAATCCAGCAACTTTGCCATTATTTGAAGTACAAAGAAGAATAAAAATGCAAAATTAAAAAGAAAACTTCCACTATATCTCTTACTCATGTAAGCCACCACCTCATCTAAACTGAACACTTCTTTTTTTTTTTAAATAAGTAATGACAAGTTACTTGAATTCCCTTGCTTTACCTATCTGTTCATCTAAAGAACTTCACATGTAAGGATGTCAGTTGTTTCTGTGGTACCTTCTCTTCTCTATAACAGACATATACTTCAAGAAATGTTACTGAGTGAAGCTGACAGGATTTTTCTCCTCCACTACAGTTCATAGAGGCTAACAAGAGAGAATCCTGACATCCTGACAACTTTTCCCAAGTTCTGAGATGGGTCACACCCTAAAAGTTTGGGACACAGCAAGCATACGATGAACATCAGAACGTTTTGAACTACCATGGAGAGAGAAGAGGAGGAAACATAAGCAAGATCTCACTTGAGAAGGGTTCAGGAGACAAAAAGTACTGAACTGACAAGGTATCTTGCAGTTAAGTTTGGTTCTGTCAAGCTTCTACTCTGATTCTCTTTTCTTGAGAGGGGGAAAAGAAAAAAAGATTTATTTTTTTCTGCAAATCCTAAATTCTAACTTTTGCTACAGTATTTTTTACTTAGAGAATTTTCATTATTAGCAGGATAAGAATAAAAATTAAATTGCTCCTCTTGTTCTGAAAATGAGTATTATGTTAGCTCCTCTTTTATACAGGTGCAATGGTGGAAAAGATAAATATTCTTTGCTGACATTCATATAAAAAAATGCTATTACATAAGTTCCTCAGTGTAACTGGTATATGACAAGTACCACATTCCACAGGAGAATTTTCATTATTTGAAATGTCATATACCAGTTGTCATATATATATATAACTGGTATATGACAAGTACCACATTCCACAACAAACTACCACCCATAAAGTAATTTGCTTTTCTTTGGTTTCCCAAGAAAGTGAGGATCGTTAGTCCATCTGGCTGTCTGCTCATCTGCCTTCCAATCAATTTAAGGTCCAAACCAAATGATACGCTGCAAAGATACCAAGGTATGAAGCTTCTACAAATTTCATAACAATCAATGGCTGAGTAGATGCTCAAACTAATGCTTGATCTGAGGAAGAGTCACAATATAACCCTTACTGATTTCACAGCTAGACAAGCTCTTGACCAATAGGCTCACTCACATGCACAGGCTGACAAGTTAACGTGATACAGAATACATGACACGGGAGTTATGTAAATCACAGGATTCCATTCTGCTATAATTATTTTGGGCTGAAAAAAGCATGACTGGTCAAACTGTTTTTTTCAAAAAGCACAGACTGTATGTGTTGTAGAAATTTTACAGCATGCTCTGAGGTTGGATGCAGATCTGGAGTGATTAAAAATTTATTTAAGAGGATTCTACCAAAGAAGTGAAAAGACTGAGTAGCACAAAAAAAGACTAAACCTTTTGAGTGCTCTGAAGATAAAATAGTCACAGTAAAAATCCCTGAATCATTCAAAGCTGAGAAGGACTGAAGAAAGTGGAAGGAGAAGAGGCATCTGATACAGATTATGTCTTCTGCATTTTCTAAGTTATGATGAGAAACATAGGAATTGACAAGAAACATTTCATAATAAAATTCAAAGATATGGTGAAAGAAATCAGATTTAAAACATACACTCAGTTAACATTTTCCTTTATTAGTGCTTATGATGTCACGGAAACAGCCAAAGCTATATATTTTCCCTCAAAGAGTGGGGTGGAAAAAGAAGAGCTCCTACCTTGCAGAACATTTATTTGCTTGTTAGATTCTTCAACTTGCGCTCGGTATGCTTTTCTCTCTTCTTCCAACAGTGCTATAAACGAAAGTAAAAATGCACCCAAAAGTTTTTGTTAGTAAGAAATATTTCAGCTCTAATTATAGCCATAACTTCCCCTTAACTGACAAGATTAAATCACATTATTTCAGTAAGTTATCAAAGCTAGTAACTGTGTAAGTAGTTTAATTAAAAGTTAATATTAAGACATCATTCCATTATTGTGGTAGTATTACAATTATTTTGAAATTAATACAATCTGTTGCCTGATCCAAAAACTCCACATGTGCTAAATGCAAACTGGTGTGGGAGGAGAAAAAAAAAAGAGCTGTAAACATACCCTGTAAAGAACACTGAACAATATTCAATTAAACTAGACTATACTATTTTCTGTCAAAAACAATCCACAGTTTGCCGAGGATAACAACACAGCTACATATCAGATAGGGTGATCTAAATAAAGAACTACTACTGAATACATTAAATTATGTACATTATCTGACTGAAATACAGATGAATCAATATCTGTAGATTAATATATTTTATAAGAATGAAATATATGGAGTTCAAGTATGTATTCAAAACTATGAAAAGATGTCCGTCTATCTTGAATCAAAAAGTCAGAGCTCAATCAGACTGTATACAGAGTTTAGAAAAAAAGCAAAAGTTTCTGACATTCTGTGCATAAGATGTGAATACTATGAAACAAATCTAACAGACAGTCAGCAAAACTGTCCCCCCTTTTAAGACTACCTGACAAATACAATTTTAATGGATACCCTACACAACCAAGTTGATCTGGATCTCACCTTGAAGTTCAAAGCATTTTTGTTTACTTGTCCTAGCTAGCTCTTGGGCTTCAATCAGCTCCTTGTGCAGCTGCTGAATTTCTTGCTTAGTCTCAGTCTCAGATTGTGCACCCTGCAATTCATCTGATAAAAGAACATTTTCTTTACATCATAAATTTGTACAACAGTTTAATTTCCACTGCCATTGTGATGACTGGTGATTTGTTATTCAAATCATCCAAAGTTAGTTAAAGTAAACTCAAAATTAATTAGGTAAATATTAGCAAAAATATTAATATACTTTTAAAAGGAGGAAAACATATGCAAACTGTAAAACATTCATTACATACAACATGCAGTATAAAACAAAGACAAACAAGAATGTGAGAGTTTTTAAAAACACTGTATAGATTGGCAAGGATTCCTGGATTGACAAAAATGAAGGAACAACAAGCATAAGACAACCCTTGGCTGTGTTTACAACTCGTCTGTTTTTAAAAGGAAGCTACTCTAACCTTCTCTCCTCGCACACACTTACCAGCAGTGACCCTGTGTCCCCTGCCTCCCCAGCCCACCCTCCCACAGCCCTGCTCCTGGCAGCACGTACCAGCCCCGGCAGGCAGCACGGTGGCACGTGTACAGCCCCAGCCTTCTACTGAGGCTGGGCAATGCCAGTCAGCTGCAAGAGATGATGCAAAGAGCTGCTATTAAGTAGTTTGCTACTGCCAATCAGCTTGCTACCATGCAAGGCTTGGCTTCCTCCTCTCCCTCTGTGGACCATAATGACAAGGAAAGGAAAAATTTAGTGAAATTTTCTAAAACAAAATTAAGAAAATGAAGAAAAGTCTACTCTCCTTTATTACATTCAGTGGTCTAGTGAATACCAAGTTAAATTTTGCCCTTTACAATTTTTTCCACTATGTCTTAAAGTATTAGGTATAGCTTTTAACACAATCAGATATCTATGCATGTTATTTAAACTCCAAATAAAAACATTTGCTCTTCTCCACAAGTTTTGTAGCAACTAAAATGTACATTAAATACCTCTCGGGCCCACAAGAGATGACTTGCAATCACAGAGAAATTAAGTACTTCTAAAGCTGAGGTTTTGGGGGAATTTAAAAGAGGAGTATTTGTAACTAATAGCAGTGTCCTCTTTACAGGCACACACTAGAAACTAGATGCAGTAACAAAGAGGAAGAGCACACTCCAGCCTGCAGGCATCTGCAATGCCAGAAACCGGATCCAGGAAACTCTCTTCGCTACATTTTCCTTAAGCAGTGTCTGTGCAGAAACAGATCCTTCAACAGGCACAAACAGCACCAAGAAACTGCAGAGGCAGATGGCTAAAACTTTACATAAACGCCAGTTAGGTGAGAAAGGTAAAGGAGGGAAACCAGTGAAAAAAGTTGAGCTGTACATCACAGGAGAAGGAGAACAAAAAGGTAGAGGTGTTACACAGCTAACTGGTTAATAAACATCTCACGTTATAGATCATATGGATTTAAGATAAGGATACACTGATTAGAATAAAAACCCCAAAAGATAAATTGCTTTGGTTGTCTGGACCTTTCACTAATAAAAAAAAATAAATACATTTATTTTTTATTTATTATTAATAAATAAATACTAAACTAAATAGTTTAGTTTGTCATACTTCTGACATTCATATTTGGCTGTACGTCGCCAATAAAGTAACTATAACATTTTTTTGCTGTTTTCTTCATTAAAGTAATTGTTTATCAAATCATGCTAAAGTCTTTGTACTGCATCCCTCCAAGAAAAGAGGCTACGTTTTTCCTATTCTCCCAGTAATAAATTGGTGGGATCGAGTAGAGCTGAGGGTACACATGTGCTTTTATACTTTTTCAGAACAAAATTATGAGAGCAGAAAGGACAAAGAGGGCCACATATTTAATCCAAATACTTTCTTTTATAGTTTATTAGAGTTTTGAATCCAAGTTTCACTTTACTGAACATGTTTTGTTCTGAGCTTCTCATGGACAAAGACTTGGGGCAATTAGACTTTCAACCCTCTTTAATGAGACTGCTCAGAAGAAATGGATAAGGAAGTTGACAAATCATGCCTGATAAAGAAGCAGTGTCCCAAATCCAACAACAGACACCCTAAATGAACTTTCTGGTGGTCAGTAATTTCCAGTCAAGGAAGCATACTTTATAAAAGATAACACTGCTTCAAAGGAGATGAAGAACTCAACTTATGGGACAACATAATCAGTTCAGCAAAGGCACAATCTCTGTCAGAGTAAAAACTCTCCTACCCAAATGCAATAGGGGAATTTCCATATGCCTGACGTGCTCCTAAGTCAAAACCTAAGAAATATAAGCATGAGAAAATAACAGGTTTTCGGTCTTTTCCAAACTGAAAATTTTCTTACTGTCTTTTGTTCAAAGCAAACATAATTTTTGTGCTAACTCTAGTTTTGGGAAAAAAAAAAACTTTAGTGAGTAGTATTGCCATATTTATAAATAATAAAACCACTAAATATCATCAGGCTTAGAATTAGTTCCCTCAAAAAGCAAAATTGTATAACAAAAACCTGGTTTGAGAACCAGTGTAAAAGGCTGCAATTAAAAAAACTATTTGAGCAATTTCCAGAAGTATTCAGCATTGGACTGACTGTTCTCAGAGAAGTCCAAGGAATTTATCATTAATTACAACATGGTGCCAAAAAAAAAAATAAAAGTCAAATACAAAAGTTTGAAAACCCTCATTCATTCTAGGTCATGGAAAATTTTAATCTGCCGTCAGATTGTTTTCCATGTTACAAGAAAAGTTCTTATTTAACACCACTTTGTTTCCCACCCCCAGTGAGGTTTCCCTTAACATCAACTCTACTGGTAGATTTAAATTGTCAAAAAAAATTAGTGCGATCTGTACAAATCATTCCCAAAGCACACAAAAATTTCTTCTCCTTCAATCTGACCTAAGAAAAGGAGTTTAATCCATGGGTCAGTTTTGGGTAAAAAAAGACCACTTCCAAATCATTAAAAAATACGATGGTGTATGAAGGAATATTTTGCAATTTTAGGATCTATAAAATAAAATTTCAATAAAACCAAAAGAAAAACAAACAAAGATATTAAGAGAGCTCTGCTTATATGTTTGCCTTTACTCTTTTGTTTTGATAACAGGGACAATATAGAACCACACATAGGCTGTGGTCTTAACTGATTCCTTATCTGGGTGTGCCTGGCCTGTAGAAGAAATTTTATGAGCAGGCTGGTATTCCTCCACGTCTCACAGTAGTTCACTTTAAGAATTTTGCAGGATTTTTCAGGTTATTCAGATGACTATTTTCAGAGTACTGAGGTGAAGTCACATAAACAATTAAAACCCCAAGTTTTCTTCAGCTTCATAAGATTAATGTAAACTGTATCATATATTTAAAATAAAGTATTTGGCTATTTGATCACAAAATAATGGTTCCCAAACTTGCTGAATCAACAGACCATTGCCGATTTTCAAAATTTCTTATGTAAAACTACCACTATTCAATAAACCCTCAACTGAAAACACTTTTTATTAAGATTCCATGGATCAGCCTTGTAGTTACTATGAAAGTACAAGGAAGCTGATAAGAACAAGATAACTAACCTTCCAATGACATGTATTGCTTCTTTCCATCTGTTTAACATTTACCTGTTTTTAACTTTGCAATAAGTAGTCACAAGCAGCCTGTCTAAATAGAAGCATCCAGGGAATTGTTATTAATAGCTAATAAAACCATCTACCTCATGGGGAAATAAAAAAGCAGTTCTACTAATCTGTGACAGCTTTTTCCCCTCCTCTCTTTGCTAGATTCTGCCTTGTAGAAATTTGAAACAAATCCTGAACACACTCAAAGTTTATTGATGGAAAATACACTTGGCAGAAACTATGGCAATTAAATGTCTCATCATTTTCTTGTTCCATTAATTTGTTTTCTAAATTCCAACAGTTAAACAAAAAGGAACGCTGCCTTTTCCAGCAGCCATTTCCGCATTCCAAACAGCTGCCAGATCAAAAATGTTCTCACTCTTCCTTAATTATATGATTGTATAACAAATCCACTTGAAAGTTGTTCTGTGGCAAATAAAACCCTTTTTAGGGCAAAGTCAAGGACATGAAATAGAGCTCTTCGAGAAAACCTAAAACAAAACTGCGGATTTACAGGATCTTCATAAAAATTATGAGGCAAATGATTCATCGTACAGATATTTTTTAAGAATTTCATGACAGCAAAATAGGAATGCCCATAAATAGCCTCAAGAGAAAGAGTTATTCCAATTATTTCAGTTAATTATAATATGTAACTCAATAGCAAAGCACTTCATGCAAATAGGTATTTTTCTACTTATTCACTTAAGTTCAGTAACGTAACCTTTAGCTGTGTAAAGATGAATGAAGCAATGAGAACATCCACATGAGCAGAAGACTGCTTCCGTGTTACTACAGAAAACTTGATTTTAGTCCTTTAAGAGTTCAATTAACCCTCCCTGCCAGTTTAGTATACCCTAGACAGAGACAGTATAACTACAGCTGACCCTTGCTGTGACACGAGACTGTTCTAATCCAGGAAGCTGCACGCTCACAGCAGCCTTATCTTGGTCTTGGGCTGTTAAATGAACCTTTCTGCCAGAACTTAGGAAGACTTCACTTGCATATAAGGAAAATGAAGGAATCGGTGGTTTTGAGCCTGAGAGGTCTATGGACTGCTTTTAATGTATCTGCAGAATGTAACTAAGAAATCCAGCCAATTAGGAGTTGTCTTCAGCTGGCTAACTATAAGAATTAGAATTAAAATAATTTCTACATGAACTGTCTGAATTCAGTTTCCATACTGTACTGCTTACATACAGGGTTGTTCCCGCCCTGAATTCTGTGCATTTGACAATGCTCCCAGGAAACAAACTCCTTAACGTGCATCCCATTCTGGACTGAAAGTTCTAATACTCAATGAACATCCAAATATTTTTTTTTTCAAATAAAACTTCCTGCCAACCTCAAATTTATTACCAAAACTAAGATTATGATAATCAATACAAACAACATGACCCCATTCTACCTTCCAACATAGGCAGTCACTGAATATACTTGTTATTATTTGCAGACAGAGCAAAACCCAAATGACACATGCTCAGTATATCAAACACTCCTTTTTAAACTGCTTTGCTGAACTGATATCCACTGGAAAATATCAAACTCAATTTTAGTTTTGCTGTTTGGAAACACGTATAATACATGCAATTTTCGTAAGTCTTACTATTATAAAATTAGAGAAATGTAAATAATTACAGAAAAAAGCTCTTTGGAAGAATCCCTCCTCCTCACAGCTATTCCTAACTTAAGTGTACACTGAAACTATTTCTCAACTTTGCTTGAAGTTGTAACATGCAAAGTCCTCAAACAGTGTTGGTGAGTGCAGAAACTAGCTTTATGCACAAATTATTTCTATGCTAACACTCAGAAGTGTGCTTTTATAACACATCACCCAAAGGAACCTTTATTGATATTTAAATGCAACTCTTCCATACTACCATGGTTAAAATATTTGAGTATCAGCACTCTACTTCAATGTACACTTGATAAAAAACAGGTAGACAAAAAGATACATATACAGATTATGCATCTAAAGTTACAAAAATAAATTTGCTTACCTTTTAGAAGAGCTACTTTTGCAATAGGTTCATTTAGATCTTGGTCATCCATTTGGGCATCTAAAAAAAAAAAAAACCAAACCAACCCTCACCTTTCAGAAAGCAGGTAGACTGCAGAGAGTTTTCATATATGCATTCATTAAGCAAAGAGATCTTTTTTGTTCTTCTCACTTTACAACAGTTAATTACGAAGTCACAAAATAGGCAATACTGTCTTAGGCTTGTACCTGGCTCCGCACAATACACAACTTCTCCGCTCTTTTGGAAAATGCTCGTGATTAAGTCATTTAATTCAAACTAATTAGATGTTACAGAAATCTCAGTTAAACTACTTACCTGTAGTGTCGTCACTGCTTTTTTCCTTGCTTGGACTAAGAGTGTCTGACAAATCAGATTCTTTGACTCTTGCTTGATTCTCTGTAAGAGACAAGGAAAATCAACTACAATCAGTAAATGCTTTATTCAGTCTCTTAATCATAATTTCTTTTATATATATATATTTAACTGTACTGCTAGATGTCAATAAAAACCCAACAAAGTCGAAGAAACACTTAAAATCTGGTGGTTGCTTATTTCTTCATAAGTCTGGGCTAAAATGGATTCAGCATCACTGAAGTCATTACTAGTCTGGCATCTAATAGGGGATGCAACTGCCTCATGCACAGCTTGAACTTTTGTTTAAGCTGTATTCTTGCCAATTGGAACTCTGTGTAAAAGCTGATTCAATCAGGGAACAAATAAGAAAACTAGAACAATGCAGATACTGTAGCAAGTCAGAAAGGAACTGCTGTTAAGAATAAAAATGCGCTTCAGTATTTTGGACAAATAAAATAATAGCAACAAGTCTTGTATATACTGTACTGTTTAAAAAAAGTGTGGTATGAACCAGTAAAGAATCACAGCAATACAAATTAATACACTAATTTCTATAAAGAATTTTCAGTTCAAATTGTATTAAGAGAAGGCAGCCTATAGCCTTTCCACAAAAATATATCTTCATGAACTATCTGCTCATATACAACCCACCATATTATTACATGTAGCTTAGTGAAGCCATACACCGGTGCTGGTTTGTTTGGGTTTTTTTTTTTTTCACCAGTCTTAGATTATTAATGAGGAGCAGACATTGTCAAGAGGTGAGGGAACTTAGTTATTCTAGTGCATCCTTTTCCCACACAGCAGTAGCCCTGACTCAGAGTCTAAACACTTGGTGAGACACTTTTTTTTTTTTAAATAAACATTGCAGTTTATTTCTGATGGGTCCATTAAAGAAGGGCACACCATCTCCCGTGTGGGCAAACCCAGTAAGTTTGTCAGCGAGGAACCATGTCACCAATATGCAGGCGAGGTTACATAATGAAGTCTTTTTTGGCTGACTATGCAGAGTCTTGGTTTGACAGCATCACTGCCCACCCACAGATTAATAGAGATTTCCTCTGAGTCTCAAGTTCCAAGTAGAGATATATATATAAAAAAGGATTATTACAACTTTCCCAGTATAAACATTTTACTTTTACCTTATACACAGAAAAGTATGGTGGACTCAAATAATTTCTTCACATATAGATACTCGTAGATGCAACAAAAAAGTACCAGGACACAGGAAGAAAGATGCACAGCAGTAAATAAATCAAGTGTGTTATACCAATAGGGTTAGTATATGAAAATACGTAAAAACCAAAGGAGTCAGGAGAAAGCTTGCGTGCATTGTTTTTTCAAGTAAAAAGAAAACAAACAGAACTAAATATCCCCAAAATGAAAGAAGGTAAGTGGAAACTAAAGACAACCTGTGCACTTACACTGGGAAATTAGCAAGATGACACAACACAGACAGGTTAATAGAAGGGAAAAAAAACAAGTTTTCTTCAACTACCATGAAAAGTTTTCTATTTCTCTGTGCCAGAATAACATCCACTTGTACATGAACAGAAGGCAGCAAGTACAAACAAAGCAGCTGATCAAGAGCCAGACTCTTCTGTCTTAATGTAACTGAAAACACTGGAGAAGGAGAAGGGAAAAGCACTCGTACACTCAAAGTGCATTAGGGGTTCTGACCTGGCAGCTATCCCAAACATACCTCATATGACTTCAGCAGACTTCAAAGCTCATAATAACCAGAGTAGTTAAAAACTTGAGGTTTCGGGGTGGTTCTTTGCTAAAACAAAAAGGCTATTTCCCTATTTTTAGGAATAAGGTTTTTAACTTATATCTAAAGATGATACAATACAAAGCATTTTACACGTACAGAATCAAGCTCACAAGATTGCCATTAAAACTGCAAGAATTACTAAACCAAGTAATACATTATTTTTAAAGTATTAAGAAAAGTAAATCCTAAAAGCCTCACCCATGTCGTTTATATTAGTGGCCAATCCAGAAGTGCTAAGCTGAGCAGTATCTGTATCCAACTAACTTTACCATATCTGGTCAGACATGGAAACACCGCTTCCTTGCTCTGTGCAAAACGGGAGGAACAGTGCAAGTTCCACCCGCTGAATTAATTCTCTCTCTCCCCCCTCCCACCCACGCTCGGGTACACCAGCTTTTTCCGGCCTTCTATCCTCCTCCCCCTGAAACAAGGAACAAGATTAGGCACTAGAGAAAAGATGCAGAAGTCAAAAAGAGAAGTGGTTTAGAAACCTGCTTCCTATTCTGGAACTAGAGTCATAAGCACAAAACTCTTTCCTGTACTATATTATTTCACAGCAGTTGTCCCTATTTCCCGTAATAAAACTGAGCTGAATAAATATAGCCAAAATGATGAAGTATATTAAAATGTGTTGACATCATACTTACTTGATGAGTTAGAATATATTAACAAACACTAAAAATAGCTCACAGCTTTGCAAGATAACTGGCATGCAAGTCTTACGTTACAGTTATTGTATGCATTCTTTTGCCAAATATGGCATGTTGTCTACAGCTTACTCATGTACAGAAACAACTTAAAGGTGTAATTCCATACATCAAGGTAAGTGAAGATAAACTGAAAAGTCTCTAAAACACCAGAACTTTTAACAAGCTAACATTTATTCAATACAATAATACTTTGCAGAAGGACAGAGGGTAAAGAAATGAGGTAGTATGTCTAGACATGAATAAAAACCTACAAAAGTGGAGTCACTCTACAAGTCCAAACAATCTTACATTGTTAGGCACATAGGAAATTGATCTACATACTTCATAGCATTCTGAGTCTGGCGCTGCAAGATAAGGATGACAGTTCCTTGACAAGATAAATCTTTTCTAATTAGCTCCTTGTATTTTATTTGTTTTATACAGAAGAGAAAAAAGTTAGAGATGTACAGTTATATTTTACTTGGAAAAGGTACATTTAGGAGGTTGACAGTTATTTTAAAATTATGAGGATGGAAGTTAGAAAAAAGTCAAAATAAAATAAACTTTTATTTAAAACTTAAAATGAGACCAAACATTATTTCTATTTAGTCCTATAATAAAAACAGAAACCTGTTTGAAATTTATGCAGGCACTAAAGATTTAAATCAATTTATAAAAAATATTATATTTTAATTTTTTTTTTTTTTTTTTAAATGCACATTCAGCTAAGAACTCAGTCAAAACTGAGACCAGCATTTCATGGACTCAATCTTCAAAAATTGTTTCTTTTAAATCTTTTTATCCTACAATAGTATTTGGAGCAGAGTTCAGTAATCAATATATCTTCCCTTCATTAATTTTTTTTCTTAAGTAGTCAGCAAAACTCAAACTGCTAGTTTAAGACAGAACATGCACTGAAGTGACATAAAAAACATGCTTCAAAACCAGTTAAAGAATCCAGAAATCTAACCTTTCAAAAGCTTTGTTTCTTCCACTTTGGTTAGATGTCCTTCATCTATGATCTTGTCTGCCAAACAAAATAAGTGTTACTTTCCAAGCTCAAATTAAGCAAGCTTTTCCTTGCACACAGCTACGCAGACTACATTCCATGACCAAATTAAAAGCTGGTAATATTACTTCCTACTCAGGCTTGAACAAAAACTTTATTCTGGCATGAAATAATGAAACAGAGCACATAAACCTACTGGAACGTTGTGATAAAGTGCATAATTATTTCTTCTGCAATTTATTAGCTTACATTATTAATGCTTCAATTGACTAATGAGAAGTTAGGAAAATTAATTTTTATGAACTTTTTAAAAAAAAAAATCTAACTGGGAGCAATAAATAATTAATACATTTCTCAAGTTATATTTATAAAAAAGCAGTTCTAAGAGCTGGCTGCCTGAACTAGATATCCACCAGACACAGCAGAAATACGCCACAGTACAACAGAAACTGAGAAGCCACCTCGACATCCCACCTGCTTTAACAGTGCCTATGAAAGGTACACAGAAATAGCCTCTCTCAGCTTAAAACATTCAGACCACTGCACAAACTTCCAAAAAGTTGTGTGTGCATCACATTCAGGTTCACAAAAATCGAATATACATACAGCATTGACAGGGAAGTCGGGTATGTCAGTATGTCAGGTGCATAAAAACAATTTGAGACTACATTGCTAACTTCATCCTAGCTCCAGCTAGGACATGAATGCAAACAGTAAGACCAAGGGAAGAACAGGTTTGGATTAATCAAAGACACTAAAAGAACTATTGAACCAGTAATTCATTAACTTCCTTTTCA
Organism: Antrostomus carolinensis; assembly: GCF_000700745.2. NCBI lineage: Eukaryota > Metazoa > Chordata > Aves > Caprimulgiformes > Caprimulgidae > Antrostomus > Antrostomus carolinensis. Next base: position 68,368 of record NW_010307346.1, read on the forward strand.
GAGGAGATTTCATTATTTCAAATTCCTTAACAACCATGCCAACAGGCAAAATTTTTGAGGGTCACATATCTTACAGATCACATCATCAATTTCTATGCAGTAGATCTTGCACTTTAGACAAGGCTGAGAGCTGTTAACAACCACTGAAACACCAGGCTTGAAGGTGCCTCTGCCTCCACTCTGAGCTCTCCCTGATGGATCCCCGACAATCAGGCAGGGAACCGAGTTTGCTGGTCATGCCATGTGCTGTTTACAGGGAACTAAGACACAGAGAAGAACAGCACGTACAGGAGAGTTCAGATTAAGGAAGCTGGAGGACAGTATATCCTTTAATTAAAAAAAAAAAATTTGTAAGCTTTAGTCAGCATTTCCAGCTTCACGTAGCTCTGTACTCCTCTGATGGCAGGTTTCTGTAACCATGACAATTTAAGGACAGAGGTGGGACTATATTTGCATGGAAGTATCTTTCTCAACTTCAGATTTTCAGGATTGGCTTCAGGTCTCAAGCAACTGTAGGAGATCACTCATCACCCAAGTTCAGAACAGTCTCAAGTTCATCAGAGCTGGAGCGAGTCACTGTGCCTAGACGGAGGAAGGCACCGTGGAGGGAATCAAGTTACCGCAGCCACAAATGAAGAGTTACTGAGTGATATCATGAGCCCTCTTTCATTAAACAAAAAAAAAAAAACCCCAAACCTCCAAACCTGAAGAAAAGTCTTCATATGTGACTATTCCAGGACTCGGCTGAGGCTGGAAGTAGAGCGGAGAGGATGGCAGCAAGAAAGCAGCTGAGGAACCTGATCTAGTTGAAGATGTCCCTGCTCACTGCAGGGGGGTTGGATTAGATGACCTTTAAAAGGTCCCTTCCAACCCAAACCATTCTGTGATTCTCTGAATTCTGCCCATATGTTGGAAAAAGACACTCGAAGTAGCTATCAACTGCTTGATCTGAAGGGGTAACACCTCCTCTGTGCTGGACAGTTAGCTTCAAATAGGCTTCTATAATCAGTTTACAGAAGAACAATTAACATTATGAATTGATGGATCTTAGAGTTTTCACAATTCAGTAACTGTTAAACCAAAATAATTACAGTACAAAACAAACTAGTCTTCTTGACCCAGATGATTTTCCACACCGAAACCTTTGCAGCAGCTCTTTACACTTTTAAGAATTCGCAATTCCTATGACTAAAAAAAAAAAAACCAATGACTTTTTTTTTTCTTTTCCATGGTGGTTTCCTCTTTTCTAATGTTTTCAATATTTGTACAATTTCAGTATTTGTACAAAAGTTTTCTTCGTGATGCTATTTCTTCAGCAAAGAACTTCAGCAGTAACACGAGTCTGCTTGCCCAGTGTGACTCAAAGCTGGTACAACCAGTATTTTTCACTTGATGACTGACATCTCTAACTTACAAAACAAATAAGCATTCTCTGGGTTTTAGGAGTGTAGCATTAGTGTATTTCAAAGCCAACAAGAAATAGTTTATTTGAGCATGCCTGTGTATATTTGGATAATAAACAGAAAATTGGACATTGATGTAACTGAACTAAATAGAACTTTACTCTGCACTCTGTTACCACCCTAGTCACTAAAAATGACAGAACCAAGACAACAATCAGAAAGTAAAAGCAGACATATCTGTATCTTTACAACTTCCCTTTTTCAGATCCCTGCATCTTTTCAGAAAATTTATTCCTAAATTTTTTTTTTTTTTTTTTTTTTTTAAGTCAATCCACATTTTCCCTGAATTAAGATATGCATTTTGGCTACCAAATTATAAATTAGGGTCAGGATCGTAGCTTTAATTTCTGGCACAAATAATTTTTATCTTTCATGCTATCCAGTCACTACTTAACAAAAAAGCAAAGAATTACGGATAGTTGTAATAAATAATAATAATTATTACTGAAACCAGCTGCTTTGATGTTAAGCTTTCAGCTCACCTTTAAGACAGTCTGTTTTAATTTTTGCTCATGAATGTAGTTCAAAGGCAGCTTTCATTTAGGTTTTTAGGCATTTCCTATCTTTCCAGAACAAGAACTTCCTTTTAGATTTAGGTTGCCTATCACTATGTGCAATATAAGAATTAAGATCTGTTAATACTATAATTACTTAAGTAACATGCCCTCAATATATTTACAGTTTTGTATCAAGTTAAGTTTTTGAAGGAGGCCAGTTTTGAAGACCAATGAAAGGAAACCTGGCCCCCAAGACACAAATTTCAATCAATCTGAAAAAAGCGACACTAACAGCTTTAACTTTACTTGCCACTTCCAGGTCAAAAATTCACGGAAAAGTTGAAAATAGCTATTCAATCTATCCAAAAACTACTCCATTTTAGATAGATAAATGAAAAAAAAAACCCAACAAAAAAACTAACCAAAGGTAAAGTTAGTCAAAAGGCAAAAAAATGACTTGCATTTAAAATCATAAATGCCAAAATCAGGACAAAAATAGGGACACAAATAAATAAGAGTTAGATTGGAGCAAAAGACAGGAAGCTAGCAGGGCACCAAATCTCTCTTTTCTGTATACATCATCACCAGCTTTGGTTATAAGTCATATCCTGTAGTAATCAAAAAGAAGCACGATGACTTTTGCTATTGATGTCACTGGTTTTCACCACTGGTTACTGAAAAGAAGTTATGAAATGAGTAAAGTGAACTGGATGTAATGATCAGAAAGTAACAGACTTCCCAGATCACTCACAGCAAGATTTCATAACATTCCACAGACGTTATAGATTAGGACAGGTTATAGTATCATAAGCCCTGTTCTGCTTAAAAAATAAAATAAAAATAATTTAAAAAAAATCTTTTGAAACCTGCAGAAGCTGGATTTTACAAACAATTATACCCAAGTTAAGCATTCAAGCTACACTGCAACTAAGATTTCAGTATTCTATTGTTTTTCCCTCACATAAAAAAAAAAAAATAAATCTAGCTTTAGTATCTAGAGAGGTCTTGATTGCTCTTAAGTGATAAGCCTTATACCTCTGTGGCAACTGTTTGTACAGAATACTAGATTGTTTAATCATCTAATTTTCCTTCTTGTGTTATCTTATATACTCCACTTCCTCAAGGTGTTTTTCCTCATTTCTCTGTTTGTGCTTTCCCAGTTTAAGTGCTTCTTCCCCAGAACTACAGGGATGCACACTTTCCCCACTCTACCAGCACAAGTCAGAACTTTCTCTTCCAGAAAAACTGCATGGTTGTCTCAATTCTCCTTTCTGTTTAGATTTCTCTTATGGTTTGCAGATCCTCTAGTTTTAATTCCTCTGCTTCTATTATGAAACAGCAAACTCTACATAACACAACTTCAATGAGTGACTTCTATTTCTGGGATTTTTATCGTATTATTATTTTATAAATAATAAACCTGCTCTTCTCCCAATCCCTAAACCTCCGGGCAAAAAAAAGCATAGCCCCATATGATGAACTATACA